>NC_133330.1:29207428-29332144 GCF_042186555.1 Aquarana catesbeiana
ATAGTGCTCTCCGCATATACTTTATTGCTAAAATAGGAAAAAACTATTGCACTCACAAATCCGAGCACTCAGAACCGAGTGCCGGCTGGATGGCGTGTGATCGTAAACAGGCTGACAGCCGCGGGTGACGTCATGCGCTCCTGGCCCCCATACGCGTTACGTCCTGTGGGCGGGACTTCAGGACGTAACACGTATGGGGGGCCAGGAGCGCATGACGTCACCCGCGCTGTCAGCCTGTTTACGATCACACGCCATCCAGCCGGCACTCGGTTCTGAGTGCTCGGATTTGTGAGTGCAATAGTTTTTTTCCTATTTTAGCAATAAAGTATATGCGGAGAGCACTATATTGTTTATGCTTTATTTACATATTCCATCTATGCCATCTGATGAGAGTGGGAGCACTTTATGAGAAGTCATTATCGCCTGTTTCAGCTTACCCTGTGTATGGTTTATATGCTGTGTGACCTGTTTCAGGTCGAAGATTGCAGGTGAGGGGCCCATCCTTATATGGTGAAGGGATTATAGTCACCTCTGATTTTACCCTAGGCGTTTGACTATCCACTGGTGATCTCATCTCCTACCTACAATTATTGAACGGACAATTTATTTGCGCAGCACCCCTATTATTCATATGTTTATTTGAGGTTTTTTGTTGAATTTGCCTTTGTGCTTGCTTGCATTTATTATATATTGTTTATGTGTCAGCGCTGAGTTGTTTTTTCATTATTATTTAGGTTCTCTTTATAGAGAGATGTGGGGTCTAGAAGTCCCCACATCTCTCCTCTATGCTGGAAAGCCTGAGATTAAAAAAAAATCGATTCCAGGCTTTCCAGCAAAAAATGAACAGCAGTTTTTACATCTGCCGGTGCTGGAAATGACATCATGACATCACTTCCGGCCTCCGAGGGTCATAGAGATGGCATCACAGGTCCCAGAAGACTATAGGACCATGCGCAGTAGGAAACTGCCTATGAAACCGCAAGGCTTCACTTCCTGTTTCCCTTACTTGAGATGCGGGCGCCTCCACCCAAAGCCGATAAAGAATTGACTCAGGTGAGGACAGTGCGGAATCCCTGGACAGGTAAGTGTCCTTATATTAAAAGTCAGCAGCTGATGACTTTTATTTTTTTTGGGGGGAACCTGGAGCTCCTCTTTAAATTACAGTGAGCCCCGGTTCATACTGATGGGATGCGGGAAACGCCCAGGAATCGCTGCGTTTTCCACATCACACTGCGTTCTTGCAATCTGCTGCGGGTGTCAATTAAATGTTAATGACATCCCAAATGCAGGTCGCAGAATGCAGTGCATTTGCCTGAATCGGATCGCATAAGTATAAACACCCAATGTGATCTTATTTCAGTGGGGCAAAAAAAAATAAAGATGCTTGTATGTTTTACGTGCGGATGCGGTGCGATATGAGTCATATAAAATGATGGTCTCAAATCGCACCGCGCAGAATTGCATGTGATTTGCACAGAAATGCGGTGCGATTTGAGCCATATAAAATGATGGGCTCAATTCGCACCACACAGAATCGCATGTGATTTGCACAGGAATGCGGTGCGATTTGAGCCATATAAAATGATGGGCTCAAATTGCACCGCACAGAATTGCATGTGATTTGCACAGGAATGCGGTGCCATTTGAGCCATACAAAAGCATGGGCTCAATTCGCACCGCACAGAATCGCATGTGATTTGCACAGGATTGCCTAATGTGCATGGGCACATAGGGGAGATTTACTAAAACTGGAGAGAGCAAAATCTGGTGCAGCTGTACATGGTAGCCAATCAGCTTCTAACCTTATCTTGTTCAATTAAGCTTTGACAATAAAACCTGGAAGCTGATTGGTTTCTATGCAGAACTGCGGGTGTCAATTAAATCTTAATGACAGGTCGCAGAACGCAGTGCATTTGCCTTAATCGGATCGCATAAGTATGAACACCCAATGTGATCCGATTTCAGTGGGGCAAAAAAAAAAAGAAGATGCTTGCACGTTTTTCGTGCGGATGCGGTGCGATATGAGTCATATAAAATGATGGTCTCGAATCGCACACCACAGAATCCCATGTAATTTGCACAGAAATGCAGTGCGATTTGAGCCAATAAAAAATGATGGGTTCAGATCGCAACCACACAGGATTGCTTGTGATTTGCACAGAAATGCGGTGCGATTTGAGCCATACAAAATAATGGGCTCAATTCGCACTGCACAGAATCGCATGTGATTTGCACAGGAATTGGGTGCGATTTGAGCCATATAAAATGATGGGTTCAGATCGCACCACACAGGACTGCTTGTGATTTGCACAGGAATGTGGTGCAATTTGAGCCATATAAAATCATGGGCTCAATTCGCACCGCACAGAATCGCGTGTGATTTGTACAGGAATGCGGTGCGATTCCAGTGAAAATCACATGCGATGTAACAGTGTGAACTCTAGGTCATGGATTTGCCACCAGTGAATGTTTGGTGAAAGTCACATTCGGGCCCCATGCACACGGGACGTTTGCCCAGTCCTTTCCCCCCTGGCACCAACGTTTTCGCAGAAAAAAAAAAATGATTGATGCGTTTAAACGCGTTTAGGTGCGTCAAGCGCTTGGGTGTTAATTCATTGAATTAGCCAGAATAATAATTATTCTGGCCACTAAGATGAATTAACGTTAAAGCGTCATTTTTTTTTTTTTTTTTTTTTTGCCAAATGCTGCTGCTCCTGGACGCGCTGGCAGTGCGGTTTTTCTTTTTTTTTTTTTTTTGTCTGCCTCTAAACACCTCTAAATGCTTAATGTCGCATTGACACAGAGGAGAGATATACTAAAACTGGAGAGTGCAAAATCTGATGCTTCTAACTTCATCTTGTTCAGTTAAGCTTAGGCAATAAATCCTGGAAGCTGATTGGTTTCTATGCAGAACTGCACCAGATTTTTCACTCTCCTGTTTTAGTAAATCAACCCCATAGACTACCATGGAGGGGCATTTAGAGGTAGAAAAAAAAAAACCAGACACCCCTAAAAGAAGCGTTTTTAATGCTCAGCCTAGGTTCCCACTATTGTGCTGCAGGAAACCGCATGTGATTTAAACAGGAATCGCACCACATTCCTGTTCAAATCACATCCGATTCTTTGCAGTGCGATTTGAGCCCATTCATTTTGTATGAATCAAATCGCACCACACCCGCACAAAAAAAAGGTGCACGTGCCTTTTTTTTGGTGCACTGGAATAAGATCGCATGGGTGTTCACACCCATGCAATCCAAATTCTGCCAATCGTACTGCATTTTGCGAACCCTTTTTTTGGGGGGGGGGGGGGGGGGCGTTAACATTGACACCCGCAGCGGTTTACATGAACGGAGTACGATTGTGATGCGGGGTGGGAAACGCACAGGAATCGCTGCAAGTCCCACACTATGTCAGTGTGAACCTAGGCGCAGTCAGTGTGCATAGGGTTGCCACCTCATCCCTTTAAACCCGAACACATAATAATTACACAGGTTCTGTTGCTGATTAAGGTGGTAATTAAACTCACTCGGGGCCTTATCTGCATTAAATTAGCCTCAGAACCTGTGTAATTCATATGTGTTCGGGTTTAACCACTTAAGGACCGGAAGGATTTGCCCCCGTTGACCAGGCCATTTTTTTGCGATACAGTACTGCTTCGCTTTAACTGATAATTGCGCGGTCGTGCGACGTTGTACCCAAACAAAATTGACGTCCTTTTTTCCCCCACAAATAGAGCTTTCTTTTGGTGGTATTTGATCACCTCTGCGGTTTTTATTTTTTGCGCTATAAACAAAAAGAGTGACAATTTTGAAAAAAAAAATATATATTTTTTACTTTTTGCTATAATAAATATCCAAAAAAAAAAAAAAAAAATTCTTCATCAGTTTAGGCCAATATATATTCTTCTACATATTTTTGGTAAAGAAAAATCGCAATAAGCGTATATTGATACGTTTGCGCAAAAGTTATAGCGTCTACAAAGTAGGGGATAGATTTATGGCATTTTTATTATTTATTTATTTTTTACTAGTAATGGCGGCGATCTGCGATTTTTTAGCGGGACTGCGACATTACGGCAGACAGATTGGACA
This sequence comes from Aquarana catesbeiana, assembly GCF_042186555.1. NCBI lineage: Eukaryota > Metazoa > Chordata > Amphibia > Anura > Ranidae > Aquarana > Aquarana catesbeiana. The sequence goes on from NC_133330.1 coordinate 29,211,520, forward strand.
CTTCTGACACCTTTGTGGGACCTGTAACATTCGTACAGCGATCAGAGCTAAAAATAGCCACTGATTAATGTATAAATGTCACTGGCAGGGAAGGGGTTAACACTAGGGGGCGATCAAGGGGTTAACTATGTTCCCTGGGAGTGTTTCTAACTGCGGGGGGAGGGGACTGACAGGAGGAGGAGACAGATCGCTGTTCCTGATTACTAGGAACAGCAGATCTCTCTCTCTCCTCCCCTGTCAGAATGGGGATCTATTTGTTTACATACACAGATCCCCGTTCTGGCTCTCTGAGGAGCGATCGCGGGTGGCCGGCAGCCATTGCGGCACACGCATCCAGGGCCGTTTTTAAGGCAGGGCAAAAGAGGCAGCTGCTCTGGGCCCTGTCATTGTTGTGGGGCCCAAAGCAGCTGTCTCATACTTGCCAACTATCCTGGTTTAATTTCCCTTGTCCCTTGAGGTTTTAATCCTGTGCTGTGTCCCAATATCTCAGTATGAAGTGCTGCTACTAATGCTGCCCAGCTCTGCCCTATTGTTGTGTACAGATGACACACCTGCAGACCCTGTGTTTACATGTAAATTACCGGCATTCCTATGTAAATAGGGTCAGCCAGCGGCATTGATATGTATATCATGCCCCCCTGAGGTCATATCCACAGTAATCTCTAGCAACCAATCAACAAGCAGAAATCATGTGCTGTAACCTCTAACTAATCGGTGAGCGGTAATTTGTGCTGTAACCTCTAGCAACCAGTCAGTGAGCGGTAATGATACACTGTAACCTCTGGCAACCAATCGCAATAGCTCCCTGATCTGATTCAGTAAACTAATTTTGAGTCTAGCTGCTATTTATTGTATGTCTCAGAGCAGGTGGAGAGCGAAACTGCACGGGGGCGGGCCCAAGAAAAGTTTTGCCCAGGGTCCAATCAATATTAAAGACGGCCCTGCACGCATCGGCTCCGGCGGCGCGCCCCTATCGATCTGAAAAGCGGCCGCCTTACACCTACGGCGATTCGCGCAGCTGTGCCAACCTGCCACGGTATAATGGCGGTGGCTGGTCGGCAAGCGGTTAAAGGGATGATGTGGCAACCCTAAGTGTGCATGAGGCCTCACCGCTTAACCTGTTGTTGCCTACGTGACATAAATGTGTGGCGGCAAAGAGGATGGGCTTTATCGCCGCACATATGGACGCATGCGTGAGCAATAAAGCCACAACACATATGCGTCCATGGGAGGCGGAGATTTCTTTACTGAGAGCGCACTCACTGCACGCTCCCAGCCCAGTGACCGGCCTCTTGGGAGCCGGCAAAACAGACACCTGATCATGTGACCACTGGGACAGCCAATCACAGTGGTCATGCGATCAGGCAGACCTTCCCAACCCCTCTGGTGTAACAGCCCAGTTAAAGGAATGCCTGGGGTTGGGCAGGAAGGGGTTAATCAATACACTACAAAGTGTATGTCAGTGATTGGTATTCCTCCCTCAAAGTGTATGTAATGGCAGAGAAAGGTTGACCCTCTGCTACACCTCCCAACTTTTTGAGATGGGAATGAGGGACACTTATCAGCAAAAGTCTGCAGGCATAGGACACACCCCTTGCCACGCCCCCTTAAAGGAGAATTGTACAAAAAACCCACAAGTGCTTTTTTTTAACCACTACTATTCATTTATATTGTTTTTTGGAATGTACAAATGCAGCAATTTAGAAATCAGATGAAAGGTTTAGTGCCGGGAAACAGTTTTTGTAAGATAAAAAGTGCATTTTATATAAAACTATATAGATCAGACCAAAATGAGGGACAAATGAGGAGGAATGAGGGACAGAGGGACATTGCTCCAAACCAGGGACAGTCCCTCGAAATCAGGGACAGTTGGGAGCTATACCCTCGGCCAAGCTTTTATTGCTGTGTGTGTCCCCATTGGGGAAATTTGCCCCTCTTTTTGTTCAGGTGACCATTCTCACAGAGACAAAAAAAAAAACTATATTTTATAGATTTCACCAGAACAGGATGCAAGAGCAAATCTTCCAGTGGTGACAACTGTCTAAAAAGGGGAGTTCCGATCACTTTGGTAAAATTTCATCTTCTGGACTCCCCGAATCTTCACAAGACTAAGCCCCCCAGTTCACACCGGTGCAACTTGACATGCGATTTGACAGTTTAACCACTTCCAGAACACACAAATCCCGGTTCTTTCAGGGGAGTAGAGACAGATCGTGTGTTCATACTAGGTATGAACACCGATCTCTCTCTCCTCCTAGACAGTCCCATCCCCCCCACAGTTAGAACACACACATAGGGAACACAATTATCCCCTTGATCGCCCCCTAGTGTTAACCCCTTCCCTGCCAGTGACATTTATACAGTAATCAGTGCATTTTTATAGCACTGATTGCTGTATAATTGTCAGTGGTCCAAAAAATGTGTCTAAAGTGTCCAATTTGTCCGCCGCAATGTCGCAGTCACGATAAAAATCGCAGATCGCCGCCATTACTAGTAAAAAAAATATATAATGATAAAAATACCATAAATCTATCCCCTATTTTGTAGACGCTATAAATTTTGCGCAAACCAATCAATATACGCTTATTGCAATTTTTTTACCAAAAATATGTAGGAGAATACATATCGGCCTAAACTGAGGAAAATTTTTTTTTTTTTTTTTTAAATGGGAGATATTTATTATAGCAAAAAGTAAAAGATATTGTGATTTTTTTTTTTTCAAAATTGTCACTTTTCTTTTGTTTATAGCGCAAAAAACAAAAACCACAGAGGTGATCAAATACCACCAAAAAAGGACGCCAATTTTGTTTTGGGTAAAGCCGCGCACGACCGCGCAATTGTCAGTTAAAGGGATGCAGTGCCGTATTGCAAAAAATGACCTTATTAGCCAAATCTTTTGGGGCTGAAGTGTTTAAAAGCGCATGACAAGTCAGACCCCATTTCTGCCTATGGAACCGTTCAAAAGTTCCTTCACTTATTTCGGCCATTTCATGTGCGACTTGCATAGACATCTGTGCATGAAGTCGCACAGATGTCGGCAAGTCGCACAAAAAAATCGCAATGATCGGTGCGTTCAGTGTGCATGGGGTGAAAAGCCAACCATGGACGGTTCAGCAGGGATTGGCCGAGATTTGAACTGTATGTATGGGCAGGCAGATTGTACCCAAGTTGATCGATCAACTTGAATACAACCAGGTGTCGGATCTTTAATGTGATTACTTCCAGCAGCTATAGCTGCTAGCAATAATCAGGCTTCTTTCACACTGGGGTGGGGGGGGCGTTTGTGGTAAAGTGCCGGTAGTTTTAGCGGCGCTTTACGGCTGTATTAGCAGCGCTTTTCGGCCGCTAGTGGGGTGCTTTTAACCCCGCTAGCGGCTGAGGAAAGGGTTAAAAGCGCTCAAAGTGCCGCTGCCCATTGATTTCAATGGCAGGGGCGGTGGAGGAGCGGTGTATACCCCACACCGCCCCAAAGAAGCTGCTTGTAGGACTTTTTTCTCCGTCCTGTAAGTGCACTGCCCCAGTATGAAAGCACTCGGGGGTCTCACACTGGGGAGGATTGAGAGGCTCTTTTCAGGTGCTATTTTTAGCTCTAAAACGTCTGAAAAGAGCCCCAGTGTAAAAGGGGTCTCACTGTGTGTTCTCCATTGTGTCCAGAACACAATGGCTCCTCGGGGGGGGGGTACACCCATACACCCATCAAAACTGACTGTGTTAATCAGGTAATCAAATGATTTCCTTTCCTGCCACTTGTGATTGCAGAAAAGGAAATCACACCATTTATGGACAGTTTAAAACGCTCACCACATACAGGAGCATCTCATAAAATTAGAATCTCATCCAAAAGTTCATTTATTTCAGTAATTCAACTCAAAAAGATATGAATTTGAAGGATTATTCACAATTATTAAACTGACAATGTATTTATCAAAAATGCATTCGCTGTACTATGTAACTGTAATAGTGTGAGTCCTGTTCTTAACGTCTTTATTTGTTATTTTATGTTTTTAAACTAAATTAAAAAAAAATTGAAAAAAAAAAAAAAAAAAGTGAAACTCATATATTTTATATACAGTATCTCACAAAAGTGCTGCCATAGTGCAATGTGCTGAGTACACCCCTCACATTTTTGTAAATATTTTCTTCTCATTTTTCTTTTCATGTGACAACACTGAAGAAAAGACACTTTGCTACAATGTAAAGTAGTGAGTGTACAGCTTGTATAACAGTGTAAATTTGCTGTCCCCTCAAAATAACTCAACACACAGCCATTAATGTCTAAACCGCTGGCAACAAAAGTGAGTACACCCCTAAGTGAAAATGTCCAAATTGGGCCTGTGTGAACAGTGGCGGTCATTTTTTTTTTTTTTTGGGGGGGGGGCACAAATAGTGCATCTTAAAAAAAGAATTGTTGCTCTACATAAAGATGGCCTAGGCTATAAGAAGATTGCCAAGACCCTGAAACTGAGCTGCAGCACAGTGGCCAAGACCATACAGCGGTTTAACAGGACAGGTTCCACTCAGAACAGGCCTTGCCATGGTTGACCAAAGAAGTTGAGTGCACGTGCTCAGCGTCATATCCAGAGGTTGTCTTTGGGAAATAGACGTATGAGTTCTGCCAGCATTGTTGCAGAGGTTGAAGGGGTGGGGGGTCAGACTGTCAGTGCTCAGACCATACGCTGCACACTGCATCAAATTGGTCTGTATGGCTGTCATCCCAGAAGGAAGCCTCTTCTAAAGATAATGCATTAAGGTTATAAACCCTGAGGCTTTACAACCCCTTTAAGTTAACAGACTGGCTGGAGACTGCACTGTCCACTGTTAACTTTTTCCTGATAAGACCAGAAGTTCAGGGAAGCAGTACTGAGAGAACAGAATCCAGCAGTATTGAAAGATGTAAACTGCAAGTGCCAGGGTAAAAAATTTAACAAATAGTTTACTGGGAAAAGTTTAATATATTGTGCTTTATTTTAATGTTTACTGATGTGCGTTGCGGACTGCAGGCACGCTGTATATCATCAGACCCAGTGATTGTAGCTGAGTTCTCTTTGGCGTTTCACACAATCCCAGCCTCCTCGGGCTATCTATTAACAAGTGGCCTGGTACGGTTCAGGGGGGGCGCTCTCTCGTCCCCCCCTCTTTTCCTGTGGCCTGCCAGGTTGCGTGCTTGGATAAGGGTCTGGTATGGATTTTTGGGGGGACCCCACGCCATTTTTTAAAAAAATGTTGGCGTGGGGTTCCCCTTAAAATCCGTACCAGACCTGAAGGGTCTGGTATGAATTTTGAGGGGGACCCCTACGTCATTTTTTTTTTAAGTCTTGGCGCGGGGCTCCCCTTAATATCCATACCAGACCTGAAGGGCCTGGTATGGAATTTAGGGGGACCCCCACGCCAGTTTTTTAAAAAAATTTGGTTCGGGGTTCCCCTGTGGGGAAATCCCATGCAGTTTTTATCAATGAACTGTTATGTGTATTGTCGGACCGGCAATTCATTAATACCTGCGAGTAGTTTTAAATGACTTTTTTTCCTTTGTAATGTCATTTTGCTGTCAGACTGTTCTAAACACGGGAAACATGCGCCCCTTTACAGGCATACTATAGACACCCCCCAGGTAGGAAATTTAAAGGAATATTACACTTTTATTGTTTGACTTTAAGCATTATTAAAATCACTGCTCCCGAAAAAACGGCCGTTTTTAAAAAAAATTTTTGCATTGATACAAGTCCCCTGGGGCAGGACCCGGGTCCCCAAACACTTTTTATGACAATACCATGCATATAAGCCTTTAAAATTAGCACTTTTGATTTCTCCCATAGACTTTTAAAGGGTGTTCTGAGGCTTTCGAATTTGCCGCGAACACCCAAAATTGTTTGCTGTTCGGTGAACTGACGAACAGCCGATGTTCGAGTCGAAGCTCATTCCTACCGAAAAGCTGAAAACTGGTCTGGTTAGGAAGGGGGTTTAAGTGCCCAGTGGGTAAGTGGTTAAATTGTAAATAACTTTTCAATGCTTTGTATTGGTGCATCCCTACTACAATTTACAATGATATATTAGTTGGCATTCTGGAAAAGAACTGTGTATTGAAATGTGCCACTATAGCCATCGATCAAAATCAAATTCCAAAATTTGAAAAACTTTGGCATCCTTGGATAAAACAACAGTTCCTGTCAAACTTCAATGACTCTGTCCTGTTGCCATGGTAACAGATTAAATGACTTACAGAGACACCCATTCTAAGGCTTCAAAGAGAACTAAAAAGAATAATAAACTGACGAGCGGGACAACCTTGTGGACCATACCTCTACCTTTCAACCCTTTTTCTTCTTTCTCTTTCCTTTTCTCCACCTTACGATTAAAGCTCATTATCAGAATTTATTTGACCTATATACACTCTACTTGTAAACAATATGTATAGTAGGTATAAATCATTTAAATAACTACAAAAGTAACTAAGGAAATGATATATATCTTTAATTTAAGTTTACGTGAACCCAATGTTTAATATTTGAAATTTCATGATATTTACCTATATAAACCCTACTGTAAAACAATGAGCTTACTTTATAGATCCTTGTAAACTTACTTTATGTATCTTTATAACTGTATACTCAATAAACTTCTTTTGACAAGGAAATGTGCCACTAATATGTCGTACAATGTGTAGATAATCTTCATCTGCATTCTCCTGAAGACATGGACTGATGTTCACAAACGTGTAGAGAAATTACAGCTCCAATAATGGAAAATATGCATTCCTTTTTGTTGAGGTATAAACTCCTATGTACAGTACATAGCTGGTGATCCTGCCAGTACCATTGTGAAGGCGGAGTTCCAATCGGTTTTGTGTTTATTAACCACTTAAGCACAGAGCCACTTTCTGAGATTTGTTGTTTACAAGTTAAAAACAGTTTTTTTTTTTGCTAGAAAATTACTTAAAACCCCCAAACAGTATACATTTTTTTTCTAACACCCTAGAGAATAAAATGGAGGTCACTGCAATACTTTCTGTCACACCGTATTTTCGCAGCGGTCTTTAAAGCGCACTTTTTTGGGAAAAAATACACTTTTTTGAATTAAAAAATAAGACAACAGCAAAGTTAGCCCAATTTTTTTCTTTTTATATTGTGACTGTTACGCCGAGTAAATTGATACCCAACATGTCACGCTTCAAAATTGCGCCCGCTCGTGGAATGGCGACAAACTTTTACCCTTAAAAATCTTCATAGGCGACGTTTAAAAAATTCTACAGGTTGCATGTTTTAAGTTACAGAGGAGGTCTAGGGCTAGAATTATTGCTCTAGCTCTACCGATCGCGGCGATACCTCACATGTGTGGTTTGAACACCATTTTCATATGCGGGCGCTACTCACGTATGCGTTCACTTCTGCACGCGAGCTCGTTTTTTTTTTTTTTCTTATTTATTTTACCTTTTATTTTTACACTGTTTTTTTTAAAAAAAAATTAAAAATGGTGTCACTTTTATTCCTATTACAAGGAATGTAAACATCCCTTGTAATAGAAAGAAAGCATGACAGGACCTCTTAAATATGAGATCTGGGGTCAAAAAGACCTCAGATCTCATATTTACACTAAAATGCAATAATAAAAAAAAAAAATAATAATAATAAAATTTGGCATTTAAATTTTTAATTTTTTTTTAAATGGCCCTTTAAGAGCTATGAGCGGAAGTGACATTTTGATGTCGCTTCCGCGCTGCAATGCTATGGAGACGGGTGGGGACCATCTTCCCCTCACTCAACTCCATGCCCAGCAAGGGTGAAGATCCGATCGCCTCCGCGATCCCCCGGGGGGCCCCTCTCCCGCCTCTGATAGAAGTGATCTCGCAGGGAATCTGCCGCAGAGACCACTCTTATCAGAAAGCGGCCCGCCGGACGAAGAAGAGGATACTGGGGTTATGGCAGCTAGCTGCTGCCATAATAACGATATTCCTCTTCAAACTTAGGTTGTATATCGGCGTGCGGCGGTCCGTAAGTGGTTAAAAGTCAGCAGCTACAAAAAGTGTATCTGCTGACTTTTAATAAACAGACACTCACCTGTCCCACGATCCAGCGATGCGGCCGCCCAAACCCTCGGTTCTCTCTGGCCCCGGCATCACAAGTGTGGGCACACGGCTGTGAAAGCTTGCGGCTTCACAGCCAGGTGCACACTGCGCATGCGCGAGTCGTACTGTGCCTTCTTAATGGCCGGGCAATCTTCTGTGGCCTGTGACTTGTCCAAGAAGATTGCAGGGAGGGATCGGGAGAGCAGAACTTCCGCCTAGGCGACTCGAGTGGAAGTGGGAGCTGGGTACCTGTAAAAACTAGGTACCCGCTCCCCCCCCCCAAAAAAAAATGACATGCCAAATGTGGCGTGTCAGGGGGTCAGGAGTCCTTAAAGCGGAACTTCCACTTTTGGGTGGAACTCCGCTTTAAAGTAGACTTTCCTGTGTGTTTCTGACCATGCTGTATTAGATTGTAAGCTCTTCTGAGCAGGGCCCTCTTAATCCTCTTGTATTTTATTGTATTATAACTGTATTGTCTCCCTTTTATATTGTAAATCGCTGCGTAAACTGTTGGCGCTATATAAATCCTGAATAATAATAATAATAATGCTAGGCTCAGAAGGAGGTCCACGCTAGCGTGATCAGCTTGGGTCTCTTCTCCTCCTTGGGACCTAAATTACGTCAGGCTGACATATAGCACATCTGTATTTCCACAGCCAGATTGTTTCTGATGCCCCCACCCCCGCCCTGCTCAGCTGGAATGACACTGTTGTCTATAGAACTCCTGGGATCTGCCATGTCAGCCGCTGATCTTTTTTTATTGTCACCTCCCCCCAGTCCTTAGAGGTGGGGGAAGAAGAGATGGTGGTCATGTGACCACTGGAAAAAGAAATAAAAAACAACTATATATATAGTGATAGGTGTGTGATTATAAAAACAAGGCACACCTAGGGAAGGTTTGTAGAACTGTTCTTATGGGGGTTTTTTTTTCCAACCTAAGACTTTACAGATATTTTGATCTATCCAAAACTGAAGATTGGACAATCAAATTGGAAGTGGATAGATAAATAGATAGATAGATAGATAGATAGATAGATAGATAGATAGATAGATAGATAGATAGATAGATAGATAGATAGATAGATAGATAGATACTGTGCCCTCATTGCACAACAATGGGGAAAGGAAGTTCAATTCCACTTACTACTGACCCCTGAACTCCGCCTCACTTACTACCGACCCCCTGAACTCCGCCTCACTTACTACCGACCCCCTGAACTCCGCCTCACTTACTACCGACCCCCTGAACTCCGCCTCACTTACTACCGACCCCCTGAACTCCGCCTCACTTACTACCGACCCCCTGAACTCCGCCTCACTTACTACCGACCCCCTGAACTCCGCCTCACTTACTACTGACCCCCTGAACCCCGCCTCACTTACTACCGACCCCCTGAACTCCGTCTCACTTACTACCGACCCCCTGAACTCCGCCTCACTTACTACTGACCCCCTGAACTCCGTCTCACTTACTACCGACCCCCTGAACTCCGCCTCACTTACTACCGACCCCCTGAACTCCGTCTCACTTACTACCGACCCCCTGAACTCCGCCTCACTTACTACCGACCCCCTGAACTCCGCCTCACTTACTACCGACCCCCTGAACTCCGCCTCACTTACTACCGACCCCCTGAACTCCGCCTCACTTACTACTGACCCCCTGAACTCCGCCTCACTTACTACCGACCCCCTGAACTCCGCCTCACTTACTACTGACCCCCTGAACTCCGCCTCACTTACTACTGACCCCCTGAACTCCGCCTCACTTACTACTGACCCCCTGAACCCCGCCTCACTTACTACCGACCCCCTGAACTCCGTCTCACTTACTACCGACCCCCTGAACACCGTCTCACTTACTACTGACCCCCTGAACTCCGTCTCACTTACTACCGACCCCCTGAACTCCGCCTCACTTACTACTGACCCCCTGAACTCCGTCTCACTTACTACTGACCCCCTGAACTCCGTCTCACTTACTACTGACCCCCTGAACTCCGCCTCACTTACTACCGACCCCCTGAACTCCGCCTCACTTACTACCGACCCCCTGAACTCCGCCTCACTTACTACCGACCCCCTGAACTCCGCCTCACTTACTACTGACCCCCTGAACTCCGCCTCACTTACTACTGACCCCCTGAACTCCGCCTCACTTACTACTGACCCCCTGAACTCCGCCTCACTTACTACTGACCCCCTGAACCCCGCCTCACTTACTACCGACCCCCTGAACTCCGTCTCACTTACTACCGACCCCCTGAACACCGTCTCACTTACTACTGACCCCCTGAACTCCGCCTCACTTACTACTGACCCCCTGAACTCCGCCACACTTACTACTGACCCCCTGAACTCCGCCTCACTTACTAGTGAATCCTTGCACTCTGCGTCCTTAAGCCACAACCATTATTCAGCACAATGAAAACCATGCACAATTGGATGGATAGATAGATCAACAGACATATGGATGTCACATAGATATACAATAGATATACAACATAGATATACAACAACAAATATCAATAGATAAATAGATATCTCAAGGTTTGGTTTGTCATAGATGGGACCCTTGGCCTTACTAGATAGACAGACAGACAGATATACCCAATACTGATTTTTTTCCTAGAAAGATCTGATAATTATGATGGAGATTCTGCAGTCTGGTCTGATGGGTTTGGATTGACCTACAGTCCTCCCAGCAATCCCTATCATTGCATATCTCACTCCCTATGATTACTGATCTCACTCCCTATCAGTGCAAATCTCACTCCCTATGATTACAGATCTCACTCCCTATGATTCCTGATCTCACTCTCTATGATTCCTGATCTCACTCCTTATGATCCCTGATCTCACTCCCTATGATTACATATCTCACTCCCTATAATTACAGAATTCACCCCCTATGATTACAGATCTCACTCCCTATGATTACAGATTACTGCCTATGATTACAGATCTCACTCCCTATGATTCCTGATCTCACTCCCTATGATTCCTGATCTCACTCCCTATGATTCCTGATCTCACTCCCTATGATTACAGATCTCCCTCCCTATGATTCCTGATCTCACTCCCTATGATTACAGATCTCACTCCCTATGATTACAGATCACTGCCTATGATTCCTGTTCTCACTCCCTATGATTCCTGTTCTCACTCCCTATGATTCCTGTTCTCACTCCCTATGATTATAGATTTCACTCCCTATGATTACAGATCACTCCCTATGATTCCTGATCTCCCTCCCTATGATTACAGATCTCCCTCCCTATGATTCCTGATCTCACTCCCTATGATTACAGATCTCCCTCCCTATGATTCCTGTTCTCACTCCCTATGATTACAGATCTCACTCCCTATGATTACAGATCACTGCCTATGATTACAGATCTCCCTCCCTATGATTCCTGTTCTCACTCCCTATGATTACAGATCTCACTCCCTATGATTACAGATCACTGCTTATGATTACAGATCTCACTCCCTATCATTGCAGATCTCACTCCCTATCATTGCAGATCTCACACAGGATCCATGTAATACAAAGTATCTCCTCAGTCACCTCCTCCTCAGTATTGGATACAATGACATCTTTGGACCTAATAAACAATTCCCAGCTGTAGAATTTGTCTTGCCGATTGTCAGCTCTTCTGGCGACAGATGTCCTATAGAACCCCATTGCAGTGCCAGGTGTACCCCCATCCTCCCCCTCAGTACCAGCAGCATCACCATCTCCCCTCCAGCTCCAGGATCACGTGAGGGGCGCTCTGTGTTATTTCCTCCAAATTAAACCCCTCATATCTCCCCTCCACCTCCACCCAGAGACCCCAAATAAAATTTACCACCTCCGTCAGAACCCCCTCTCCCGCTTCCGGCACCCCACGCCCCACTCCCCGACCCCCTTCCCGGCCAAAACCGGCCCCGAACAGACCGCCTCCCCGCCGCTAGGGCTACGGCGGCCAGGGGTGCGCCTAGGAATCCGCCGATTTCAGGCTGAATTCCGCCGGGAAGGGTCGGGTTTTCGAGGGGGTTCGGCGGAGGGGGGTCTGGAGGCGGGTGAGGGTCGGTGGTCCCGGTGTCGGGGGGTGCGGGGGGCAGAAAATAAGGGGGGGAAGGCGCGGGAGAAAGCACAAGTCGGCGGCGCACGGGGCTGGGAGCTGTTGTTGTTCTCAACGTGGTCCGCACAGCGAGTATTAAAAGAGGGCGGAGCGCCGGAGCTGAGTGTCATTCTGCAGCAGACAGCCCGAGAGGGAAGATTAGAGCCCCGAGAAGCCGCCGATATACAGCTCGCCATGGCACAGCCCGAGGTCGCCCCCGCCGCCAGCAAACAAGCCAAGTCCGCCGCTTCGGCCGCTAAGAAGTCCGGCAAGAAGAAGAAGAACCAGCCCGGCAAGTACAGCCAGCTGGTGGTGGACTCCATCCGCAAGCTGGGCGAGAGGAACGGCTCGTCCCTGGCCAAGATCTACGGCGAGGCCAAGAAGGTGTCCTGGTTCGACCAGCAGAACGGCCGCACCTACCTCAAGTACTCGGTGAAGGCGCTGGTCCAGAACGACACCCTGCTGCAGGTGAAGGGGGTCGGCGCCAACGGCTCCTTCCGACTCAACAAGAAGAAGCTCGAGGGGCTGGCGGTGCCCAAGAAGGCAGCCAAGCCGGCCGCCAAGAAGCCGTCCGGCACCCCCAAAAAGACCGTCAAGAAGGCCAAGCCCGCCGCCAAGAAAGCCACCGCCAAGCCGGCCGCCAAGAGCGCCAAGAAGTCCCCCAGCAAGGCGGCCAAGAAGTCTCCCAGCAAGTCGGTGAAGAAGGCGGCCAAGCCCAAAGCGCTGAAAGCCAAGAAGGCCAAATAGATGGACTTTAGCTTTTGGGACTTAAAAGACTTTTTGTTCTATCTTTGAACTTTATCGTCCACCCTTCCTCCATTTATTTTTTTATTTTTTTTTTTCTTCTAAAGAAGGTTGAAGATGACTTTTTAGCACTTAGCGCAGCACGTGAGTGCAATCCCTGCGGAAAGGGTTAACGTGCCGCCGCTTCTGATCTTTTCTTTGCGTTCCAATTCGGTTACAATGTAACATCGTTCCATGGAAGCCGCCAGAACTGCTCATTATCTTTTATTTTTTTTTTTTACTTTGAACTTGCATGGCTTGTCTTTGCAGTGTATATAACCCGTGTTTGGTAGAGTTCGTATTTTTTATTTTGTACCAAGATATTTTTTTTTTTGTATAAATAAACAAAAGATTTTTGTTTTTCTACATTTGTTGTGGTTGTTGAATACTGGGGGGGGGGGGGGGGGGCGTGTGCACTGGCACCTTGGTAAGGTTTAGATTTGTAGTTCTGCAGAATCAGAATTTGTAAGTATGAAATGGAAGGGTTGCCTATAGGGTTTAAAAGTTCAATGGGGGGGGGGGGGGGGTATAGCACAGTAAATGAGAAGTTCAAAAACGTAGTCAAGGGGTTGCTTCACTTTACTATAATGTAAATGTTTGGATTTTGTGTGCATTTGTTTTTATACATATATAAAAACCAAAACCCTGATTAAGATCCATACCCGTAAATTAGTGCCACCCATGGCTTTAAGATTCTTGTTGGCAAGCACAGGGAAGTATTGCATAGCAACAAGAAACTCAAGGTTGTGGGGCGCTTTACACCTCTACTACTGTAAGCTGTAATAGTTTTGTTGGTAAGATATGGGGCTCTTTCGAAGAATGATAAACCTCCCCACTTATCTTACCAAGATCCAGTGTATTACAGTTTACATAAACACCCCTTTCACACTGGTGTGGTTTTCGGGCGCTTTAGCACTGGGCATCGCCTCTGTTAAGTGCCTGAAAACCACCTCTCCATTCATTCCACTGGGGCGGTGTACTTGTAGGATATTCTGAAAAGTCCTGCAAGCAGCATCTTTGGGATTGCTGTTTTTAGCGCTCCCAAAACATCCCACCCATTGGAATGAATGAGCACTGCAACACTGGAGTTTTTAACCTCTTCTTTGGGGTTAAAAACGAGCTGGGCTCTAGCACTGCTGTGGCTTCAGTGTTAAAGGGGTCTAAAGTGAAGTTCCGTGCCCCCCAGCAAAAAATTAATAGTCAGCAGCTACACATACTGTAGCTGCTGACTTTTAATATTGGGACACTTACCTGTACAGGGATCCTGTGAGGTCAGCGATCAGCTCTCGGGTGCTGCTGCTGCCACCGTCATTCCGTAGTAAGGGAACCCAGCAGTTCCAGTTCACTCCTGCGCTTTTTCTGAATGGCCTGGCAGCGAGGGAAGGAGGAGGGGCCGAACTGATCTCACCATGGCAAAAACAGGTACCCCCAAAAGGTGCCAAATGTGGCACTGGAGGAGGCTGAAAAGTGGAGTTTCCACTTTTGGGTGGAACTCCACTTTAAGTTATGGTAGCACCCCAGAACAACCACATTTCTGAGCTTCTTGGTATGGTGCTACACCCCCCCAGTACCCAACAAGAGACTCAAAATATGGAGTGCTGTAGTCACTTACAATATATGATATGGGAAGGGGGGTGCTTTGCTATTACTTGCACGATGACCACATGTTTGAGCTCCTTGTTGCTACGGGGTTCTGCACCCCCTTACTAACCAACAAGAAGCTAAAACTGGAGTTGTCATGGGGTGATGCAATTATTTACTAATGTCAGTTGTAGTCGTTTGGACTTTAGTAAGACATGGTTGGGGGGGGGGTGGAGAGGTGTAGCACTTGCTATGAAGCGTCATACCCTCTTCTCAACCAAGAGTCTCCCCTCATATATCTTACCAAGATCCAAAATGTTAGTTACCCCATAACAACCACATCTTGAGCTCCTTGTGCCTATGGGGTGCTGCACCCCCTTAGTAACCAACAAGATCAAAAATACGTCTGTCATGGGGTCATTTACTAGTGTAAGCTGTAATAGTTTGGATGTTGGTAAGATAGGGGGGTCTTTCTAAGAAGTGCTGCGCCCCCATATCTTACCAAATCCCAAAATGTTACAGCTTACTTTCTGGCAACACCCGAGTTGCTGCAGCCCTATTACCAACCAAGCCAACCACCCCCACACCTAACCAAGAGACAAAGTATTACCTCTGGCCTTAGTAACTTACTATAGCAACCACATTTGTGAGCTTCTTGTTGCTGCTAAGAACTCCTTACCAACAAGAAGCTCAAAAATTGGTTGCCATGGGGGGGTGCTGCAAAAATGTACTAACAGGGGGTCTGGTCATACACTACCAACAATGGAGCGCAGGGAGCCTGCCTGTCGTTTATACTATATGAATAGTGTTTAGATTTGTTCTCATATTACACAGTTTTGGTAAATCTAAAGAAGATTTTACAATCAACTTATATTTACCAAATCTATGCAATAAAAGGACCTACCTAAGCAAGCCAGTCAGGCAGACCCTCGCATTACATAGTTGTTGGTGGATCTCAGCCCACATTCACACTTGTGTCGCAGTGAATATGCACATAACACACATTGTGCCTGCGGTGCCATTTAGGCCTCGTTCACCCCGGGGGTATCAACGTGTACCCCATGTGAGGGCGCAGTATACCGGCACTGGGATGTACAGGTGTTCCCATTCATGTCTATTGGGATGCAGTGTCTTAACGGATGCAGCCACGGCTCCCAATCCATCATCCATGCAGGTAATCGCCCCTCCCCCCCCCCCCCCCAATACAGACAGGACTGTGCATGAGTGGCGGCCCGTCCTTAGAGGGCACACGGGCGCCACCTCACCTATCCATGGGTCCAGCCCTCATGGCCTTATGGTCAGGTCTCCGTTTGGGGGGGAGCCACACCTAGTACCTGGGTGGACCCTTGCTTTGCTAAGGGCCCCGTTCACATCGGAGCAATTTACCATGTGATTTGACAGGTCAAATCGCATCCTATTGCCGGCAATTGTAGCGTCCCAATTGGTGCAATGCTGACTTTGCAGCACCGCACCGGTTTCCAAAAGTAGGTCCCGCACTAAATTTGGTGACTTCAATAGACATTCTGTGTATGAACCCACAAGATTTCTTTTAAGTCGCCCCCCCCCCCCAAAGTCGCACTGAAATGCGGCTTTGAAATTGTGCGATTTTAGTGCGAACGAGGGCTACGTCCACTTGGTTTCGATCACTTGGACCACGAGTGCCCCACAAGTCTTGCACCCTGGGGGGGGGGGGGGGGGCAGGGTCCTTATTTCTTCGGAGGAGGGTCACCCTGTGCACGTTTTGTGTGCTCACTTGTTTTTTTTTTTTTTTGCACCTGGTGTTAGTCTTGAGTACGCTCGCTGCACCGCACAGCTTAAAAAACAAAACAAAGAGATTCTCCAACATTTGCCGGAGTGCCAGGATTTAAATTCCTGATCTGTAGCTTTGAGCGCCAAGATCGCTTTGGACCGTTATTTGGTGCTGAATCTGTTTGTGTGCACACCATGCAGGGCCTGTAGGGGGCGCTGTCCCCTGCTTGTCAATGCAGGCTTTAACCCATGTGGTGCCCAACTCATATCAACACAGCCGTACACTGTGGAAGCTCATACCGCTAGAACCTACCACTGTACAGGTAGGTGGGCAGATGTGACTTGCCAGCTGTTCTTGAGATCTGCGACTTCCAGCTCTGCACTCCACAGTCCCAGGCAGTGTAATGATGAAGCAGAGATGACATCTGTGTGGCAGGGAAGGGGTTAACCGAGCTTGCAGGGTGGAGATTAGACGACTCATCTGGATTGGGCGGTTAGAGGCGGTATTATAATAAAGTAGGCGGGGCCCGAGAAGTGATTATATAACAAGCTACGCAGATTGGGAAGAATCATAAAAATAAAAGCGCTGACATGGCGTCACTGATATCAGCCAATCAGGTTCCAGCTCTCACTGTGTCAGGCACAGATTAGGAAACCCAAAAAACATTTAGGAAGGAAAAGGGTATTTCTTGTGTGTGGATGGAGGAGGAATGGTTCCCATGCTGTCAGTGTCTACATGGAGTAAGGCCCCATTCACACCCAACCCGAACCATTATCTGCCTGAAGCTCAAAAAAACGCTGGAGGAGAAATAATCAATGATTCTCTATGGAGACGGTTCACATCTCCAATCCGAGGCGCCTGAAGCTCAAACAAGTTCTGGAGCTTTTTTTGTCACTCAAATCGGGCAGATTTGGGCGTTTTTGTCGTGCTGGTATTCCCATGCAAAGAATGGAAACGCGCCATTTGCGCGTTTCTGCGCACGTTTTTGCGCTATTTTCTGCTCAAATTAAGAAAAGTAAAAAAAAATAAAATAGTGATAATATATAAATAAATGCATTTAAAATAAAATACACAAATAACTAAAAATCATCATAAATAAGTAAAATAAATGAATAATATGTATTAATACATTAATAAATAATATAATACATTAATAAATAATAATTAACCTCTAACCTTAAAAAATATATAAATATTAAAATATATAATAAATATTATTATTATTATTAATAATAATAAAATAACAACACCCAAACTCAAGCAAAAAAATAGATTATTGTTAATAATAATAATAATAAAATAACAACACCCAAACTCAAACAAAAAAATAGATTATTGTTAATAATAATAATAATAATATTAATAATAATAAAATAACAACACCCAAACTCAAACAAAAAAATAGATTATTGTTAATAATAATAGTAATACTAATAATATTTTTTGTGTGTGTGTTAGGGGTTAGGGTGTTTAGTTATTTATTATTATTTAATTTTTTTAAGAGTTAAAGTTAAGGGTTAATTATTTATTTATTGTTACTTAGTATTAATTTATATCATTTATTTATTTTTTATTTATGTTACATTTATTTGCTCATTTATTATTATTCGTATAATAATAATAATAATGAATAAAATAAAATAAAAAAAAGAAAGAAAATATTAATAAAGAACCCTAACCCCAACTCCTAATCCTAACCCTAACCTAGCGCTGCGCAATTAATCGTTTAAAAATCGTGATCTCGATTCACCTCCCCTGACGATCTCTCCTGCAGAGGTTGCCGATTCTTTCAGATAAACAAGGGGAGAGACTTATCTGCTCACTCAGCTGTCAAAAGAAAACATCCGGGCAGTCTGCCAAGTCTTTTAACTTGAAACATTGTAACTAAGCTTCCTTCTTAGATCAAAGGGATAGAACTTCTGTGTAAATAAATAATCCAGGCAGTCTGCCAAGTTTTCAACAAGGTGTAAATGCAGGAAGTTTAACCACTTAAAGTCTAAATCTTTTTCTGACACTTCTTTCTTAAGTTAAAATCAATGTTTTTTTTCTAGAAAATTACTTGGAACCCCCAAACATTATATATATTTTAGCAGAGACCCTAGGGAATAAAATGGCAATTGCTGCAATATTTTATGTCGCGCTGTATTTGCCCAGCGGTCTTTCAAATGCAATCTTTTTTGGGAAAAAATACACTTCAATGAATTAAAAAAAAAAAAAATGAAACAGTAAAGTTAGCCCATTTTTTTTTTTTTTTTTTTGTTTTACTGTGAAAGATGATGTTACGCTGCGAGAATCGTGAGAGAATTAGGGTGTTTAGTTGTTTATTATTATTTAATTTTTTAAGAGTTTAAAGCGTTTGTAAAGGTGTTTTTTTTTTTTTTTTAAAATAACAAACATGTTATACTTACCTTCACTGTGCAGCTCGTTCTGCACAGAGTGGCCCCGAACCTGGTCTTCTGGGGTCCCTCGGCGGCTGTTTCAGCTCCTCCCTGCAAGCATTCACCACCTTAATGCGAGCTCCCTCGCACGGTGGTGAGTGCTTGCGGGCGCGCTCCCGTGATACAGCCGGCGGCTATAGCCGCTCGCTGTATCACTCGGCCCCGCCCCCCGGCGCGCCGCGTCATCGGATGTGATTGACAGCAGCGCGAGCCAATGGCTGCGCTGCTTTCAATCCATCCACTGCAGCCAATCAGCGGCCAGGGTGAGCGGAGGAACAGATGTCGGGAACGCGAAGCTGACTTTCGAGGCGTCAGGTAAGTAAAACGGGGGGGCTGGGGGCGGCGGTTCTGTCAGAAGTTTTTTCACCTTAATGCATAGAATGCATTAAGGTGAAAAAATTTTTACCTTTACAACCCCTTTAAGTTAAGGGTTAATTTTTTATTGTTACTTAGTATTAATTTATATAATTTATTTATTTTTTATTTATGTTACATTTATTTACTCATTTATTATTATTCGTATAATAATAATAATAATAATAATGAATAAAATTTAATGTGAAAGATGATGTTACGCCGCGAGAATCGTGAGAGAATTCGTGATCTATCTTCTAAGCAAAATAATCGTGATCCTCATTTTAGCCAGAATCGTGCAGCTCTACCCTAACCTAAACTCAACTCGAACCCCTTATCCTAATGAAAAAAAAAAAATGTATAATAAATGAATAATAATAAAAGAAAAAAAACAAAAAACTAATGAAAGGCTGAAAATACCTGAACTGAAATACCCAGCAACAAATAATGCAACAGATAAGAGTTTCCTCTATTGGCTAATAAAAAAGAAACGCCAAAGCCCAAAATCGTTGCATACAAATGCGCAAAAATGTGCCAAACACGCCCAATAAACACTCAAAGACGCTACGCTCAGGTGTGAATGCAGCCTAAGTGTCTCTGCTCCTTCTGTTGTGACATTCAGCACTTGGACAGGAAGTGAAGGGAAATCTCTGTCCTGGGGACACAGACAATAATAGACAAAAGTTTACTATACAATGTGTTTTTGTTGCTTTATTTGTTGGATTTCCGTTCACTTTATGTTCTGACCGTCACATAGGAAATGTCAGGAAGCTTCCAGAACTCAGAAAAATAGGTAATCAGAAGCTCTCTTCTCCAGTCTGTCCAAAGAAGGAAAAAAAGGATCTGGAGATTGGCTTTCGGTCTCCTTCACATGACGGCTCTGTACCCCCCGTACACAGGGCTGTCTTCACCTGCGCAGGATGTACAGGCGTTACGTGCAGATCCGTGCAGGGAGGCTGCTGAAATCAATGACAGGTGGCCGGACATGGGCGGAGCTCCAAGCACATCCCGGTGTGTACATCTATGGGGGTCCAACGCATGGATTGGAACGCAGAACAGACTGTGTTCCGATCCGTGTACCAGACGCAATCCAGGATGTGCTTGCTGATCCGTGGAGGTCCGTGCAGCCGGTCACCTGTCATTGATTTCGACAGGCAGATGGAGTAGGGGCGGGGTGGCAGATGGCGTCAACATGCTGGAGTTCTGCTTTAATACAGCAACAGGATTTCATTGATTCAGACTTGGGGGGAGGCTGTGCCCAGTGTGAGTAGAAAATGCCCCATCATTGGCATCAGTGGGAGCAATAGTGGCCCATTGTTGGTGTCAGTGGGTGGAATAGCACCCCATTGTTGGTGTTAGTGGGAGGAATAGTACCCCATTGTTGGTGTCAGTGGGAGGAATGGTGCCCCATTGTTGGTGTCAGTGGGAGGAATGGTGCCCCATTGTTGGTGTCAGTGGGAGGAATGTTTCCCCATTGTTAGTGTCAGTGGGAGGAATGGTGCCCCATTGTTGGTGTCAGTGGGAGGAATAGTGCCCCATTGTTAGTGTCAGTGGGAGGAATGGTGCCCCATTGTTGGTGTCAGTGGGGGGAATAGTGCCCCATTGTTAGTGTCAGTGGGAGGAATGGTGCCCCACTAATTCGCGGTACTTAGTCGCAGTAAGTGGGCTTAGCACTATATGACTATATAGTGTGACCAAACCCCCGTATTTTTGAATATGTTCAGGTGTTTTTAACTAGCCTTGCAGGATAAATGTCATTTTTGTATGTGTGCGCTGTAATCTGTTTTGTACTGTTTTTGGTCTTATAGCAGCACCATCTTGAATAAGCATTTTAGGGTGTGCCCCCCCAATGTTTTTGTATAGTGAAAGAAATCGCACCCCATTGTTGGTGACAGTGGGAGGAATGGTGCCCCATTGTTGGTGCCGGTGGGTGGAATAGCACCCCATTGTTGGTGTTAGTGGGAGGAATAGTTCCCCTTTGTTGGTGACAATTGGAGCAATAGTGCCCCCCCCACCTTGGGCGGTCGTCACTTACCCGCTTGTGTGGTGGGGCTGCGGTGTCCTCTCCTCCTGGAGTGTGGGCAGCGGCCGCGGCGGCTCCGGTGTGTCCGCTCCTCCAGCTTCCTCCGCCGCCGTGTGTCTCCTCTTCCGCCAAAGCGCTAGGCCTCCAATAGGATCGCCTGACACTTTGGCCAATCGGGAAACAGGTCTCACAGACCTGCCTCCTGATTGGCGGGGAAGAACTTTAGTGTGATAATAGCGAAAAAATTAATTCCCTTAT
The DNA here is from genome assembly GCF_042186555.1 of Aquarana catesbeiana. Classification (NCBI taxonomy): domain Eukaryota; kingdom Metazoa; phylum Chordata; class Amphibia; order Anura; family Ranidae; genus Aquarana; species Aquarana catesbeiana. The sequence continues at coordinate 29,232,872 of NC_133330.1, forward strand.
CGCCACACAACAGGGTGGGATTGGAGTGCAATGCTCTGCGCTCCGAGACCACCCTTTTTTGAAGCCTATTAGAACCTCTGGCTCTAATCAGGTGCTTCAAGAAAGGGGGTCAGACGCATGGATAGGGGAGGCGGCGCCTGTGCGCCCTCTATGGACGGGCCGCCACTAATTTTTGCATATAAATGGGCAATGGCAAGATGGCCACCGCTCCTCTCTATGCCCTTGGAGGACCGGAGCGATGTAGACGTCACTTCCGGTTCTCAGGCCATGTAAACATGGCTTTTTTTTTTTTCTTAAAGCAAAAGTTACATTTATTTATTTATTTATTTATTTTTTTCTTTTAAGGGTAGAGGAGAGTCTTTTAGACCCCCAGATCTCTCCATAAAGAGAACCTATATTATTATCGCAGGGGATGTCTACATTCCCTGCGATAGCAATAAAAGTGATCAATTTTTTTTTTTAAAAGGGACAGTGTAAAAATTAAAAAAATATAAAATAAATAAAAATATATATATTTTTTTAAAGTGCCCCCCTCCCTGCATGCAGTGGTGAACGCATACGTAGGTCACGCCCACACATGTAAACGGTGTTTGCACCACACATGTGAGGTATCGCCACGAACGTCTGAGCGAAAGCAATAATTCTAAACAGGTAACCTGTACAAGTTTTGAAAGCGTCGCCTATGGAGATTTTTAGGTACCGTAGTTTGTCGCCATTCCACGAGCGCGCGCAATTTTAAAGCGTGACATGTTACATAGTAGGTGAGGTGAAAAAAAGACAATCAAGTCCAACCTATGTGTGTGATTATATGTCAGTATTACATTGTATATCCCTGTATGTTGTGGTTCTTCAGGTGCTTATCTAATAGTTTCTTGAAACTATCAATGCCCCCCGCTGAGACCACCACCTGTGGAAGGGAATTCCACATCCTTGTCGCTCTTACAGTAAAGAACCCTCTACGTAGTTTAAGGTTAAACCTCTTTTCTTCTAATTTTAATGAGTGGCCGCCAGTCTTATTATACTCCCTTCTGCGAAAAAGTTTTACCCTTATTGTGGAGTCACCAGTACAGTATTTGTAAATTGAAATCATATCCCCTCTCAAGCGTCTCTTCTCCAGAGAGAATAAGTTCAGCGCTCGCAACCTTTCCTCATAACTAAGATCCTCCAGACCCTTTATTAGCTTTGTTGCCCTTCTTTGTACTCGCTCCATTTCCAGTACATCCCTCCTGAGGACTGGTGCCCAGAACTGGACAGCATACTCCAGGTGCGGCCGGACCAGAGTCTTGTAGACTTGTTAAAGTGGAGTTCCACCCAAAAAAAAAATGGCATTAATGTGCTTGAAAAAAAAAAAAAAACACTTGGAAAAATTTTTTTTTTCTCACTTACCTTTTTATGCCTGTTGCTATGTGGTCCCTCGTAATCTGCCTCCTTCAGCGCCTGGGCTCCTGACATCACTTCCCTCGGCACAGAAAGGGAGATCAGCCCTGCCCCTCCCTCCCTCTGTCAATTATTTGGGACATGTGACAGGTCCCAGATGATTGCGCAGCCAGTCACCGCGCGCAGTGGGTGCCCGGCTGTGAAGCTACAGCCGGGCGCCCACAGTTAAAATGCCGGCGCCGCCGAGCGGAGGGGGAGACGAGCGCGGCTTCGATCCCCCGCATCGCTGGACCCTGGGACAGGTAAGTGTCCGATTATTAAAAGTCAGCAGCTGCAGTATTTGTAGCTGCTGACTTTTATTTATTTATTTTTTTTAAGGGGAACTCCGCTTTAAGTATCTATTTACTCGGCGCAACATCATCTTTCACATTACACAAACAAATTGGACTAACTTTACTGTTTTTTTGTTTTTAATTCATTAAAGTGTATTTTTACAAAAAAAATTGCGTTTGAAACACTGCTGCACAAATGCACAAATGCAATATTGCAACGACCACCATTTTATTCTCTAGGGTCTCTGCTTAAAAAAAAAAAAAATGGAGGTTCTAAGTAATTGTCTAGCAAAAAATACTGATTTTAACTTGTAAACAACAAATAATAGAAAAAGGCTGGGTCAGCAAGTGGTTATGCGATAACAAGGTAAAGAAACAACAAGACACTTTTACTGTTTAAAAAAAAAAAAAAAAAGAAACAACAAGACACTCTCAGATAAAAGTGGGGATACAATGTTTACTGACACATTCAAATAGAAAAAGACATTTTATAATAAGAAACAACATTGTACATCATCCAATAAAGTGCTTCTACAAACAAGTTAAAAAAACGAATAAACACACAAAAGTAACAATGTATTCCAATCAGTGTCAGCATAGTGGGCAGAGCGGTCCAGGCAATCTATGAACAGAAACATCGGTACTACGCAGAGCTCAGCGTTCAGAGCAAAGAGCCGTCTTCTATCATCCATAGAGGGCGCCAACAAACCTAAGTTAAAGCTTTGTGGGCAGGGAGGTAAAAATTGTCGCTTGAGCCACGTTTTTACACCCCCCCCCCCCCGACTGCCTTCCCTCCCTACCTAACATGGTGGCCAGAGGGGGGAGGCACACAAGCTGTGACCACAGGTATAAATAAACGCAGCACCTTCGAGTGAATGGAGTCATGCCAGAACTGGGTGGACGAATTTAAAATTGCGGCCGTCACCCCTCTGCAAAGCGATTAACAGTGGTTTGCTTTTCAGGAGGCATTGGGCAGGTGGTATGTCACTTACGCACCACGTGTTAACCCTTGAAAGCCTGCAGCACAGCACGCCCAACCAGGGCCACTGATAAGGCAGTACAGCCAGCCCTCCTGTACTGGACCTGGGCCCCATCAGTTCAAAAGGGGGGCCCAGGCCCCATCAGTTCAAAAGGGGGGGCCCAGGCACCTGCTGAGCAGGAGGGCCGGCTATACTGTCTTATTGCAGACACCAATGCTCTTCTGCCTCCCCTCCAGCTTCTCTTTCTCCCTATGGCTGCACTGTAGGGGGATTGGTCTTGGCACATGTCCCCCTTCCCCACACAGTGCTGCCGGCTTCCCTCCTCTCCTGCCGCCAGCTTCTATTGGCACACGGGGGGATGTTTCAGGATGGAGAGCAGGGAAAGGGGCCAGCAAATATGTAATTTACTGGCCCCTTGCTTTCGTGAATGAACACAGTGAGCAATTGGTACCAATCACTACTGTGTTCATTAATCACTGAAGCATAGTAAACTGTTTACTGTGCTTTGGCTTGTGAATGAAGCCTCAGAGCGATCTCTGTTCATTCATCTGTGCAGCTGAGGCTGCAGAGAAAGGGACTGATAAATCTATGTCCTCAGTCACTTTTGGCCACGGAGGAGGGCCGTCAGGTAGGCTGTATGGGGCCCCGTGATTGCTCTGCTCACAGCCACCTGCATTACATTTCACTTGAATTTAGTGGACAAGACCGTCACCAAACAGGACCCGTGGTATAAATGTTGCCAAGGCTGTGAACCAAAGCATTGCATGTGCACCAACTCCAGGCGCCGTGTTAGGTTCAGGTGGGCTATGACTAAGCACTCTCTGTAGTGCGAAACGCGTAAGCGTTGTTCTACTCTGCTGTGACCTGTATGTTGGATGATATCGTATTGAATAAAGGCATATAATCTTTTTGGAGTGCGGCTGTCCAGAACTTCTTTTGATGATTAATTGCTACAGCATTGCCAGCACCTGGACTTCTAGACTGGAGGAGATGCCCTTTACTTTGATCTGACCCACCTGGAGCGGCGATACTCTTTCTCTACTTAGGTTCAGGTGGGCGGTCAAACTGCGGAAAAGCCGTCGTCCCCCCCCCCCCCCCCCGGCCAGTAATTTTACACAATGTCAGGTAATTGCTGATTATTTTATTTTATATTTCGCTCTGCAGCATTCTCTACACTGAAGGCTGCTGATCACTTCCCTCTAAGAGGTGGTTCCTCCAAGCAAATTATTTAATGAATGGAGACAAGCTCACCGCTGAATGGAAACGCACTGCGGATTGTAGCTCATGTTTTTGAAACCCAGAAAGAAAAGTCACCCTGTTATTTTACAGAACTTCTTCCTTCAGGCAGCCCATCTACAGGTAAAAAATACCAGAAACAGTTCCATTGGATTTCATGTGACCTAATCTTGAGTGGCTGAAGTTCTCCTTTAGATAGGTTTCATTATAGTGGGGGAGGGTTAGAGCCCCTGCAAGGTTTTTTTATTGCAGTCTGTGTACCTGTTGGGGAGTAGGGATGAGCTGAACACCCCCCCCCCCGCGCGCGCTTCGGTTCGTACCAGAACATGCGAACAGGCAAAAAGTTTGAACATTCGAACCCTATTAAAGTCTTTGGGGGACGAACATGAAAAATCAAAAGTGCTCATTTTAAAGGCTTATATGCAAATTATTGCCATAACAAGGGTTTGGGGACCCGAGTCCTGCCCCAGGGGACATGTATCAATGCAAAAAAAAAGTTTTTGAAACTACCATTTTTTTCAGGAGCAGTGATTTTAATCATACTTAAAGTGAAACAATAAAAATGAAATATTCCTTTAAATATCGTGCCTGGGGGGTCTCCTTAGTCTGCCTGTAAAGTGGCGCATCTGTGTGATGTGTAGAACAGTGCTGCAGCAAAATTACATTTCTAAAGGAAAAAATGTCATGTAAACTTGCTCCCAGCTGCAATGTATTGTCGGATCCCGGCAATATAGGGTCTGGCATGGATTTTAAGGCGAACTCCACGACAAAATTAAAAAAATTAAAAATTGGCGTGCAGTCCCCCCCAAAATCCATACCAGACACTTATCCGAGCATGCAGCCTGGAGGACAGGATGGGGAGCGGGTAAGCCCCCCCCCATCCTGAACCATACCAGGCCCCATGCCCTCAACATGGGGAGGGTGCTTTGGGGTCCTCCCCAAAGCACCTCGTCCCCATGTTGTTTGGCCAAAGCTTGCAGGTCAAGTGCATTCTTTGGCCAATCAGCACCTGTCAATGCACTGCGATCTCGCAGTGCATTATGGGGTGCTCAAATTTGCCACGGACGCCCCATATGTTTGGTTTGTTTGCGGACAAACACCCAATGTTCGAGTCGAATATCGGGACCATCCCTATTGGGGAGATCTAACCCCACATATGTGTCCTGGGGACCTTTGGCACCATCACACATACACTGCAAAACTCACTTGAAGCAAATCAAATGCAAGTCAGCTGCACCTGTCCATGAATTCTGAATGAGCTCAGAAGCATCTCAATCTGATGCCATCAACACAGGCCGTTAGGGTCATCAGAAATCAGTTCCTCTTTACTCTTAAACGCAATGATAAAGCGAGAGCTGTTACACTAAACTGCACATACAGGTACGGAGCCAATCAGAAGTGCATGCTGGGATGTTTCTGCTAAAGTGTGCACAAATGACAACAGAGCTGTGAGTGTGATGTGTGCCAGTACATGTGACCTATACACACCCAATGATTGGCCGAGCTGGGCGAATCCCTGAAAATGAAACGCTAAAGTGCTTCTAGAAACCTGCTGGTGTTTTTTTTTATATTATTACACTTGCTCTATTGCTACACACAGAAGATGGTTTTTATTAAAAAGGTCTGATGGCTCATTGACGGGACCCCCAAACCTCTGTGTATGTGCTAACTTAGAATGTAAGCAGCCAGAAAAGAATTCCAGATTTGCATACTTGTTCTAGTGCTGCCCCTCCCCCCCACCTAGGACAGCATAAAGGTAATAAAAAGAGGTATCTATACTAGCTGTATCTAAAGAATATTTAAAAGGGAAGTATGGGCTTTAGAAAAAAAAAAAACAAATATACTCACCTAGGTGAATGCATTATTGATCCGATGCTGCAATGGGGTCCCCCGCTGGTTCTTCAGTGAGAACTGAGCGATCAAACACCGCTGATTACTCAGTTCTCCCCCTCCGCTCTGAGCAGAGAGCCACATATGCGATTTGCACTGCTGATTTCATTGTGGCTTGCAACTTCATTTAACAGAAGTCAATGCAAGTCGCAATTAAATCAGCAAAAGGCAGATCAGGAACCTATTTCATAATCGCTTCCATTGCGGGCAATGGGGGTGCGACTTGTCATGCAATTTGGAACTGTCAGATCGCATGACAAGTCGCACTGGTGTGAACGGGGCCCTCTATGATGTAGAAAAATCTTGGATTTCAAAAATGATGTTTTAATACAAACACAGGACTCTCGAGCCAATGACACGCCATACTCCCTTGAAATGTTAAAAAAAAGGGAACACATCACAAAACCACATACTAAATAAAAGTGAATAATTCACACGGGGCTCAATTCACCAAACTAGAACCATTTATTCAGAGTATTGATCGCTAATTACAGCATGAGAACTTAGGGGAGCCGAAAAGAAGGATTGTTATAGTAAATATTGATGGTTTTAGTAAATAACGATCTTCACGTTGAATATTGATTGTTATAGTAAAGAACCAACTAGTCATAATATTTAGTAAATAACTATAATTCTAGTAAATAATGTGTTCTAGTTTAGTGAATTGAAGTTATAGTCACAGCAGAAGAAAACGAAGCAATGTAACAGTTGGAACCTAAACAAAGTTACATTGTATGCAGTGTGATCCCTCGTCACCCCACCGCTCCAATTACAGGGTATTAGTTCTTTGTCGCAGGATTGGGGGGGATCCATGAGAAGCCCCTCATGAGCTGCCTAATAAAAAAAAATTGCCACTATTGCTGTTGGAAATAGAGCGCCCCCCCCCCCCCCCTCCCTTCCTGCTTTAAAAGGATCCTGTACAGGAAATAGAAGAGTTGTGCATTGTGGGGTGTATAGTAACTCATGTGTGTTACTGCATTGTGGTGTAATTCAGTCTGAGCACCACAACGCATGGCAAAGCACAGTACAAAAAATAGTTCACATCGGATTTTCAGGAAGTTTTGATGCCTTGGCAGCCCATTCACTTCAATGCTATAGCAGGTTCCATACAGGGACAGGCTGAGCTTCTTAGTCCCCCATACAAGTCCCCCTTTATCCCTCATTTATCAAAGTGCCTAAAATTAGAACTTGTTTTCTCCCAGAGCAACCAATCCCGACCCACCCTGCTAAGGAATGACAGTTGGGAGTCCCGGCAGTTGTTCTCAAAACAATATGAAAGTGTCATTACATTACATTACATTGCACCCTAAAAAAAGTAGGAATTAACCCTTGCGTTCCAGGAACACAACAGCTGCACCCCTGAGCTATGATGTAAGGAGGAGGGGGTGACCTATGGTATGAGAATGGGGGTGACCTGTGATATAAAGAAGGAGATGGGTGATCAATGGGGGAGGGGGTGACCTATGGTATAAGAATGGGGGTGACCTGTGATATAAAGGAGAGGGGTGATCAATGGGGGAGGGGGTGACCTATGGTATAAGAATGGGGGTGACCTGTGATATAAAGGAGAGGGGTGATCAATGGGGGAGGGGGTGACCTATGGTATAAGAATGGGGGTGACCTGTGATATAAAGGAGAGGGGTGATCAATGGGGGAGGGGGTGACCTATGGTATAAGAATGGGGGTGACCTGTGATATAAAGAAGGAGAGGGGTGATCAATGGGGGAGGGGGTGACCTATGGTATAAGAATGGGAGTGACCTGTGTTATAAAGGAGAGGGGTGATCGATGGGGGAGGGGGTGACCTATGGTATAAGAATGGGGGTGACCTGTGATATAAAGAAGGAGAGGGGTGATCAATGGGGGAGGGGGGTGACCTATAATATAAGGATGGGGAGAGATGACCTATGATATGGTAACTCATGATATAAAGATGGGGGAAGGGGTGTCCTTTGATATAAGGATTTTTTTGGGGGGGGGGGGGGGGGCATTACAAGCCTTGAGTACACAACAGGTGTTGGTGTTAAATTTTCATTTTTTTCAATTTTTGTCCATGAAAATCATTCACAGTGCATTAACCCTTGTGTTCCTGGGAGCAGTTACCGTTTACCGCCATTGTAGATGCCTCCACCCCATGTCTCATTTTTGGGAGCTCTGGTTCTTCTTGGGGAGCAGTCACAGTTTATCCCCCTCCCCCATTGCAGATCCCCCCCCCCCACCATGTCTCATTTCTGGAGCTCTTCATCTTCTTGGGCAGCAGTCACAGTTTACTCCTCCTCCATTCTAGATGCTCCTCCCCCACTGTAAACCCCCCTTCTCACCCCAATGTCTCATTTCTGGGTCTTCTTGGGGAGCTGTCACAGTTCACACCCCCCCCCCCCCCCATTGTAGACCCCCCCCATCTCATTTTCCGGAGCTCTGGGTCTTTTTGGGGAGCACTCACAGTTCACCCCCCCAATTGTAGATCCCCCCATATCTCACTTTCTGGAGCTCTGGGTCTTTTTGGGGAGCAGTCACAGTTCACACACACTCCCATTGTAGATCCCCCTTTTCCCCCAAATTTCATTTTTTTCCCCCATTGTGGATCCCCCTTCACCATTGTAGACCTCCCCCCTCACCCAAATCTCTTTTTTTTTAAAAACTGTGGCTCTTCTTGAGAAGCAGTCAACCCCCCCCCCATTGTAGATCCCCCTCCCTTATTTTAGACCCCCCCCCCCCCCCCCATCTCTCATTTTTTGGAGCTCTGGGTCTTCTTGGGGAGCAGTACGGCCTGGATGTTGGGTAGGACTCCTCCCTGGGCGATGGTCACGCCCCCCAGCAGCTTGTTGAGCTCCTCGTCGTTGCGGATGGCCAATTGGAGGTGTCGGGGGATGATCCGGGTCTTCTTGTTGTCCCGGGCGGCGTTACCGGCCAGTTCCAGGATCTCGGCGGACAGATACTCCAGCACGGCGGCCAGGTACACCGGGGCACCCGCCCCCACCCGCTCCGCGTAGTTGCCCTTCCGGAGGAGCCGATGGACTCGGCCTACGGGGAACTGGAGCCCGGCCCTGGAGGAGCGGGACTTGGCCTTGGCCCGGGCTTTGCCGCCTGATTTCCCTCGTCCCGACATGAGGGTGGTGAGAGAGGGGGTCACACCTGCTGGAGACACAAAACAAACAGCGAGGGGTCAGGATCGAGAATTTAATCCACCTACCGCGGAGCGCAACCTACCTACAGCGGAGCGCAACCTAACTACCGCGGAGCGCAACCTACCTACAGCGGAGTGCAACCTACCTACTGCGGAGCGCAACCTACCTACCGCGGAGCGCAACCTACCTACCGCGGAGCGCAACCTACCTACTGAACTGTGGCTGGACGAAGCTCCCTCCGCGACAGACAGCCCTGTACTGAGCGCAAGCCACGCCCACCCCGGCCTTTCCTTGCAGGCCGCTGGCCTCAATTGGCCCTCCCCCTTGTGTTCCCCTCTTCTCATTCGTCCGAATAGCCATCCGCGATTTGCATAGACACGCCCTCTTGCCGAGGAGTAGTGAGCGATCAGGGGGTTGTGTGGGGGTCATCCGCTGGTCCTGTGTCTGCAGGGATAGGGGGGTGGGGGGCAGGCTACTGCAGAGGGGTGGGGGGGGGGGGGTCTATTTTTATTTTTCTATGTTGTTAAAGGAAAGCGATAGAATTTTTCTTTACATAAATATTAACTAATCAGATATATGTAATTAATACATGTAAAGCCATTCTGTAGCAATATATATATATATATATATATATATATATATATATATATATATATATATGTATATATATATATATTACATTTTATATTAATTAATTTTACATTGTTACATTTATTAATTATTACATTAATTATACATTTATTGATCAATAAATTAATTACTGCACAGGGGCGGGGCTATTTTTATTTTTCTATGTTGTTAAAATAAAAGCGATAGAATTTTTCTTTACATAAATATTAACAAATCAGATTTATGTAATTAATACACATAAAGCCATTCTGTAGCAAAAAAAAAAAAAAGAAGATATATATATATATATATATATATATATATATATATATATATATATATATGATGCAAAAAATAAGAGGAACCTGATAAAAGACATTAAATACATTTTACAATAATTAATTTTACATTTGTTACATTTAATAATTATTACATGAATTCATTATAAATTTATTGATGAATAAATCAATTACTGCAGAGGGGGGTCTATTTTTACTTTTCTATGTTGTTAAAATCAAAGCGATAGAATTTTTCTTTACATAAATATTAACCAATCAGATTTATGTAATTAATACATATAAAGCCATTCTGTAGCAAAAAAATAATATATATATATATATAATGCAAAAAATAAGAGGAACCTGATAAAAGATATTAAATACATTTTACATTAATTACTTTTACATTGTTACATTTAATAATTATTACATCAATTAATTATTAAATGTATTGATGAATAAATTAATTACATTAATAAATAATTTAGGACATTAATAGCATGTAAAAATGTACCTGTGATAAAATTAGTTCTCTTTAATGCTCACCTTTCCCCCATCTTCCACCTGCAGTGCCTAGGTGGTGATGACATCACGATCCGGTAAAATCCTGGAAAACACAAAACAACCTGAATTTTACAAGAAGACGATCTTACATTGGACTGGAGGGTCTTTTTTTTGGGATATTTAGGATATTCTTTGTTCCTCCCCCGAGTCTCACCTCTGTCTTATGGGGGTCATCTGCTGGTCCTGTGTCTGCATGGACTGAGGAGGTTTCTAGGCGCAGACTACAGAATGGATTTTTTTTTTTTAGAAGTATAAATTAGATTGGCCGGTTCACATTGGTGCGATGCCAGACATCGCATGTGATTCGCACCGCATTGCTGTGCAGATCACATGCGATGTTTGTGCCATGCGAATTCAGCTATACAAAATGTATGGCTGAATTTGCATCGTGTTCAGACCAAACTTGTACAGGACCCTTTTTTTTTTTTTTTTTTGTCCACCTCAGAATCAGACCACACCCATGCAATCCGATTCCCGTCTGAACTCACAGTTTGCACTGCAAACTGCGAATCGATCTGGGGGAGTCATTAACTTTGTATTGACACCTACAGCGGTTTGCAGAGGGCAGTGTGAACTGCCGGCGATTTAGGTGCGATGCGGAAACTTGCAATGATGGGGCACTATTCCTTCCACTGACACCAACAATGGGGCATTATTCCTTCCACTGACACCAATGATGGGGCATAATTCCTGCCACTGACACCAATGATGGGGCACTAAACCTCCCAATGGGGCATTATTCCTCCCACTGACACCAATGATGGGGCACTAAACCTCCCAATGGGGCATTATTCCTTCCACTGACACCAATGATGGGGCACTAAACCTCCCAATGGGGCATTATTCCTTCCACTGACACCAATGATGGGGCTGTATTCCTCCCACTGACACCAATGATTGAGAATTATTCCTCCCACCGACACCAATGATGGGGCACTATTCCTCCCATTGACAGCAATAATGGGGGCACTGTTCCTCCCACTGACACCAATGATGGGGCACTAAACCTCCCAATGGGGCATTATTCCTCCCCCTGATACCAATGATGGGGTGCTGTTTGCGATCGGGAGCTTTTCCAGTTACATGACTGCTAATCATAGTGGTCACATGATTGCAGACCCCACTCTACCTCTGAAAACCCTCCCTAAAAAAAGTGGGTGTTGGCGCAAAAGGTTTAAAGTGTTTGTAAACCTCTGAAATGAATTATGAACCAAGCATATACCTCTATATTGTGTACTTGTCTCAATCCAGAGCACTGTCATTTCTGTTTGCTGCTTCATTCCTCGGCTATCAGCATGAATCATTTCTGACATGTTTTCCTGACACCAAGAGAAAAAAGGTGACAGGGGAGGGCACAGCCTGTGATCGACAGCCTCAGGTGTGTGTGTGTGTGTGTGTGTGTGTGTGTGTGTGTGTGTAGGGGAGGGGAGGGGGCGGGGGGGGGGGATCTCTTCCCTTCAATCAGCTCCTTGCATTTCAGAGCTGAGAAATCCTGTGTAAATTCTGCACTTTCAATGTATGTAGGGGAATAACAGCTACAGATAAACAGGTACAACTTATGTAGCAGGATTTTTTTCATCTCTGTGTATCACCTGAGGCCAGTCACTTCACTGGATATACACTATATTACCAAAAGTATTGGGACATCTGTCTTTATATATATATATATATATACACACACAAACGTAAATGGCATCCCAGTCTAATGCTGGCCATACACTATACAAAAAATTGTCCAAAATTCGGTCATTTAGACAGTTCGTTTGTTTTTCGGGCAGTTAATGGGCACAAAATCGCTAATCGTTGGGATGTTTTTGAGCCGAAAAAACAAAGGACAAGTTTGGAAATTTTCTGCCAAACGAATGATAAATTGAAAGGTTAATGTGTTTCCCATCCGAACTGTCTGCACTAGGTATATGTAAAAAAAATGAACAAAAAATGCATTCATTTATGTCTACTGAACGATTTATCGGTCATTACATGGTGACACTATCGTTTGCTCTCCCGGCTGAATGTTCGTTTTTGAAAAATGGGTTTGGCCGATTTTTCGTATAATGTATGGCCAGCATTAGTCCATAGGGTTCAGTATTGAGTTGGCCCGCCCTTTTGCAGCTATACCAGCTTCAACTGAGATAAGAAGTGACTGCAGGGAGAAGGTAACTGAACTCCTGAGTCACACCTGGAAAAGGGGAGGACTGCGGAGTCACCTCTAGGAGGTGAAAGCAGAGTTGCACCGCTTGGCGGTGGTAGAGGGATAAGTTGAACTTCTATATAACTATTGGGAGGAGTAAACAGGATGAGCTGAGCTGAGTCACTGCTAGGGGAGGGCATCAGGATGGGCTGAGCTGCTGATTCTCTGCTAGGGCAAGGCATCAGGATGGGCTGAGCTGCTGAGTCTCTACTAGGGGAGGGCATCAGGATGAGCTGAGCTGCTGAGTCTCTGCTAGGGCAAGGCATCAGGATGGGCTGAGCTGCTGAGTCTCTACTAGGGGAGGGCATCAGGATGAGCTGAGCTGCTGAGTCTCTGCTAGGAGAGGGCACCAGGATGAGCTGAGCTGATGAGTCACTGCTAGGGGAGGGCACCAGGATGAGCTGAGCTGCTGAGTCTCTGCTAGGGGAGGGCACCAGGATGAGCTGAGTCACTTCTAGGGCAAGGCATCAGGATGAGCTGAGCTGCCGAGTTACTGCAAGGGGAGGGCATCAGGATGAGCTGAGCTGCCGAGTCACTGCTAGGGGAGGATACCAGGATGAGCTGAGTCACTGCTAGGGCAAGGCATCAGGATGGGCTGGGCTGCTGAGTCTCTGCTAGGAGAGGGCACCAGGATGAGCTGAGCTGCTGAGTCACTGCTAGAGGACATCAGGATTGGCTGATCTGCTGAGTCTCTGCTAGGGGAGGGCATCAGGATGAGCTGAGTCACTGCTAGGGCAAGGCATCAGGATGAGCTGAGCTGCTGAGTCTCTACTAGGAGAGGGCATCAGGATGGGCTGAGTTGCTGAGTCATTGTTGGGAGGAGGAATCAATATACACAGCTGAGTCACTGCTGGGAGAGGAGAGCTGAGCTGCTGTTGAAATGACTAAATTTCAAGGATGTAGCATGCAGCTATAGAAAGGTTTCCTGTAATATGAGATACATCACATTACTGCTAACAAGAAAAATACCCAACCAAATCTTTATGCACTGGATCAGATTAAAAAAAAAAGTAACAAGATGAAAAACAGAGCAGAGCATGTGATATTCAACATAAACCAAATCTTTATTAAACATCCATATAAAGGATACAAACTATTAGTGAAAGGTTCTTGGACAACCAAAGTTAAAGGTTAAACGCACTTAAATACAATATAAACCTACCCTCCCCCCTCCCCAGATCCATTACTGACATCGATCTAACAGAAGTGATTCAGTTGTTTGTTTACATCCAGTGGTGAAAGTCTTCACTGTCCCGATGCTTGTACATTACACAGCAAAAACTGTAAGATTGGATGGGAATTTTTTTTTTTTAGGCATTACAGAAATACCCACATAAACAAAATGACATATTTTATTTGTACATAATTAGAAAGCACAGTCATGGTGGACCAGATAAATCAGAAAATGAGATGATTATATATCCAACAAAGTTAAACCACCATAAGGCTCCATGCACACTGAAGCTCATAAATGGCGTTTTTTGGGAGTTTGGGCGTTTTTTTTTTTTTTTTTTAACAGCCCATAAACTCCCCTCTGTTATCCTATGTGTCCATGCACACATGGACGTTTTTGGACATTTATCAGCAGTGGAGTTTATGGGCTGTTTTCTGAACGCCCTAAAATCACGTTCAGGAGCTGTTTTTCTGACCACAAAAAAACGTTGAAACGTGCATAAACGCTCAAAAATGTGGCTCACCAGCATTTAACGTTCTGGATCCATTGAAAAAAAAAATTCTTAAAAAAGATAAAAACGCTAATGCGGAAAAACGCTATTGCAAAAACATTAAAAACGTTGAAAGACTCACTGGCGGTTATTTACGAAAGGCAAATCCACTTTGCACTACAAGTGCAATTGAAATTGCACTTGGAAGTGCAGTTGTTGTAGATCTGAGGGGAAGATCTGAAATGAGGGGAAGCTCTGCTGATTTTATCATCCAATCATGTGCAAGCTAAAAATGCTGTTTTTTATTTTCCTTGCACGTCCCCCTCGGATCTACAGTGACTGCACTTCCAAGTGCAATTTCAGTGCAATTTCAAGTGCACTTGTAGTGCAAAGTGGATTTGCCTTTCGTAAATAACCTCCACTGCAAAGATACTGGCATTTTTAGAACATTATTTTAACGTCCAGTGTGCATGGAGCCTAAGGAATCATGAGCAGACAAGAACAGCTGCCACATATGATAAACTGACACGTTTCGATTATTAATATAGATCTTCATCAGTGGGTCAATATGGTGGTAAATTCTGGAATATAATGCATATTTACATCAAAATCATGAAAACAATAATGTTGATATAGAATAAAACTGCATTACTTAAGGACACTCACAAGCATCCTTATGCAACGCAGTTTTTTTTTATATATAACATTATTGCAGTTTTTAGGATTTTAATGTTTATATGCATCTATATTTCAGAATTCACCACCATATTGACTCACTGATGAAGAAGTATATTTATTGAAAATTGAAACGCGTCAGTTTTATCCTATATGGCATCTTATTGCCTGCTCATTATTCCTTACGGTGGTTTAACTTTGTCGGATATATAATTATCAGATTTCCTGTTTCATCCGGTCTACCATGACTGTGCTTTTTAATTATATACATAAATACATGTCATTTTAAGTTTTTATATTTGTTCATGTGGGTATTTCCACCCATCCAATAATCTTACAATTTACACTACCAGTAGGAATGTGGCACTATTTGTCTAGCCTGGTTGGATCATAAATGCACATTTGACAGTTCAAATTTCTGTAATTCCCAGGTGTAGCAGGACAGCGAAGATTTTCAGAGCTGGATGTAAAAACCGGAGGCAGAGGACGTCGGATTGAAGCCAGTATGCATCTCTGGAGGAGGGTGGGTTAGATGACAAAGGATAAGGGCACTTTGTTTTCAAAGTTTGTGTAAAATTCTAATTACAATCCTGGTACCATTTCCGCAAAATGGGAGGCAGAGAAACCTGACCAATCGGATTGCTTTATTTCCAAAGAACAGAGGTAAATAAAACTGAAAACTGCTGGCCTAGACAGGATAATGCTTGGTGACAGGAACAGCTGACGAAGCCGTTGTGCGGATTATAGCGCGCCATCTGCGCCATCATCTCTTCACCCTCTTCGGAGAAGGCTCCACTTCTTTCTTCAGCCACTGGTGCATTAACCCCGCGCTGGTCTTTTTTGGCGACACCGCAAACTGAGAAAGTTTTGGCGACTTCAGCAGCCCCCCTGACTCTTCTTTTTTTGGAGATTTACTCTGCAGCCATTCCAACATCTTCTTACTGCTGGCGCTGAGCGCGGGCTCCTGGGCAGGAAAAAAAAAAAACTATGTTTGAGATAATTTTTAAAAAAAGGTAACATTTCGGAACACAAAGAACAGCTTGGTTACATAATGACCTTTTTGGGTTTCAGAATGATGGGAAGAATGCATTCCGCGGTGTTGTTCCGGGAGTTGTTCACTACGGTGGACACGGGGTGGCAGGTGATGTTTTCAGAGGGGTGAATGAGTTTAAGTGCTTCTTTGGCAGGCACCTCACCATAATCCAACCATTTCTGGATCTCTTCGTCTCCATCCAGTATAGCCGGCATTCTGCAAATAAAGCAAGTGACAGGAGACATGAGAAAACGGTACATTACAAGAGAAGAAATTGTGAAAAAAAATAAAAAATAATGATATAAAAATAATATATATATATATATATATATATAATTTAGTGAAGTGTATAGGCTGCTGTCCTTGGCTCCCCCCTGATAATGCTAGTTTCCTGGCTGTGCCTGGCTTCAATTCTCTGGGATAGGGAAATATGCATAACCTCGCTTGAAGGCCTTGTACATAAGGGCTTCAGATTATATAAAAGCAGTGTGTACAGTAAAGCTTTTATAAGGCATTTGCAATCCACTTAAAGTGTTGCTAAACCCAGGACTCTGCATTCACTATATCTGGTCTCCCACAGTACACAGAACATGGAAATGCAATTATTTTAGTAAATATAAACTGCCAAATACCTTTTCTCATCAGCAGTATAAAGCAGTCTTCTATCAGTGTCTGGTTAAAGCTTGTAGGAGGAGTATTCATTCTACTCTGACTGTCCTATGAGGCTGCAGGACCCCTGACTCTCTGTCTGGACAGTGCTGATTGGCCCTGTGCTGATCACATGCACTCTCCCAAAAGAAAAGAAAAAAAAAACTCTCTAGCAATACACACCAAACTGAGCATGTGCAGGGTGACTCCAAATGTTCTGTCTTATCAGAAGATGGATTGGGGACAGTGGAAGAAGGGGAAGAGAAAGATAGGATCAAACAGCCTTTTTACACAATGCGGAGGATTAACCCCTTAGGTTCCACAGCAAGTATAACAAGCGTGCTTTACTGCATATACAAACTAATTTTACTGTTGTGGGTTTAGTAACACTTTAAGTTTAAAGTAGTTGTAAATCATAAAGGTTTTTTTTTTCCCCTTCATGCATTCTATGCATGAAAAGTAAAAAACCCTCAGCATGCAGCTCCCCCGGCGCAGTCCCTCCTAATACTTACCCAAGTCCAATCCTGATCCAGCGATGTGCATGAGAGTGGCAGCTGCCCCGACTCTTTCCCTCCTCATTGGCTCAGATTCTCCAGCGGGAGCCATTGTCAGTCACAGGCAGTGGGGGGGGGGGGGGGGGGGGGGGCAGATATGAGCCTCGTTCTGAGTGTCTTATGGACACCCAGTGCGGGGCTCAGGAGCGAACACGCAGGAGTACCCCCTTAGCAAGCAGCTTGCTATGGGGGCACTCGGCAGAGAAGAGGGACAAGAGCGCCGGTGGGGGACCCGCGAAGAGGAGGATCAGGGCTATATCAAAACCATTACACAGAGCAGGTAGGTATAACATGTTTGTTATTTTATTTTTTTTAAATGTTACCCTTTAGTATCACTCTTAAGCAACTTTTCTTGAAGTCTTTAAAACACCACTTTGCTCCAGTTTTAGGAAGGTCAAAACACAGATGATAACAAGACTGCTGACACTTTAAGGCCTCATGCTCACTGGACGTTATAAAAAAGCCAGTAGCGGTAGCGGTAGAAAGCTGTAGCTATAGAATGAGTTTTTCAGTTGTAGCTTTTTTTTTTTTTTTTTTTTTTTTTTTTTTTTTTTAGCAAAACTACGCTCCTACAAAGGCTTATGGCTCAGAAACGCTGATAAGTGCCAAATAGCCGTGTTTTTGAGCATTTTTAAGCTCTTATCAGAGTTGGAGCGTTTTTACAGCTGAAAACTCCTCTTAAAACCCACTAGTTGTGTTCTTGCTTTCCAGCCAGAAAATGCCCCCTGCCAAAAAAATGCTGATAACAGCTTATGTGTGCATGGACATATAGGATAACATGCTGGGGAGTTTACTGGCTGCAAAAAAAAACCAAAACAAAACAAAACAAAAACAAAAAAAAAAAAAAAAACACCTGCAGCCAAAAATAGCAGCTGTAAAAACGTCTAGTGTGCATGAGGCCTAAAAGGTTTAGGAACGTCTTCCACAAAGACCCCATGAGCTCAGCCACTGCGCATGCATGGTCATCTACTCTGAGCTTTTTCAGACAGGCAGTGTACACCTACATGAATGACAAAGAAGCGCTTTTTTTTTTAATTTAACGATGAAGAGGGGGTTGTAATGTGTTTGGGATGCTGTAAACTCTGTAAAATATACCTAAACCCCCCCCCAAATTTATATATATGTACTGTCTGCCCTCATGTTGTAAAGCGCTGCGCAAACTGTTGTCGCTATATAAACCCTCTTTAATAATTATATATATATATATATATATATATATATATATATATATATATAAATAAATAGCAGTTTAGAGCTGCTCTTATATAACTTATGTACAGGGCTTAACTGGGCATCCAGGTTTTCCAGGTGTTGTGCTCAGACAGCACTCTGCAAGGGCAAGACGCTGAAACGAATTGATGTGGTACATTTTGCGATCTTCTATACATTCCAGGATTCAGGGTTTTTTTGGAGCTTTGTGTTTTGATGTCAGTAGTGTTATAGAAGAGGAGGAATCACAGGCACTGTTGGTTGTTACCAGAGTTCAGCCGGCTGGATGGAGGAAGAGAGATGATCTGCTTCACTGAGCACTGAGTCAACAGCAGTAAAGAGACCTCCACCAGAGGAACACAGAGAAAGGCTATCGAAACAAAAAACGGGTCATCACTTTCTCCTGAGAGTGGCGGATCACTATATGTATGAATCCGCTCTGCCCACAAAACCGCAAGTTGTAGTTTTCAGATATGAATCAAGGTGGTAAAACATTTTATTCTGTTCTATACCAGCTTTCCGTTACTGCTCTGTGGTAATGAAAATTGATTAATCCTTGCAGACGGCAGAGGCTCTGGACATCTCTAGATAAGAAGAGACTTTCCATTCACTGGACTGAGAACATTTATTAGAATGGTAATCATTATAGCTCAGAATATTGAGTCACATTCAGCTGGACTCATTCTGTAATGATGAAGACATTTTGTAGCATCTCCAAGCCACATTTTCAGTTCTAATTAGCGTCAGGAATATGTAAGAGAGGGATTAAAGTGATACAGTACTAAAGTCTCGTTTTTTTTTTTAATAACAAACATATTATACTTACCTGCTCTGTGTAATGGTTTTGCACAGAGCAGCCCCAATCCTCTTCTCAGGTCCCTCGCTGGCTCTCCTGGCCCTTTCCATCCTGTCGAGTGCCCCCCACAGCAAGCAGCTTGCTATGGGGGCACCCGAGCTGCAGCTCTGTGTGTCCATTGGGACACGGAGCCGCGGTTCGGCCCCGCCCCCTCTCATTGGTTAACTGACCGACAGCAGCAGAAGCCAATGGCGTCCGCTGCTGTGTCTCAGCCAATCCGGAGGGAGAGTCCTGGATGGCCGAGGCACTCGTGCACATTGGCTGGATCGAGATGGGGCTCAGGTAAGTATTAGGAGGGCTGAGGGGGGGGGCTGTTGCACACAGAAGGGTTTTTTATCTTAATGCATAGAATGCATTAGGATAAAAAACCTTCTGCCTTTTCAACCACTTGAGGCTGGGTTCACATCTCCGACGGATGCAGCTCGCAGCAGGGGTCCGGTGCGTCCCTGTTCTCCGTTTCAGGGACGAATCAGGGCCGAATTTTTGCCTGAATTCGGCCCTGAAATGGAGCCAAAGATGCACAGGACTCCTGTGCAAGCCGCTCCAGAGATTTGTGAACCAGCTCCATAGAAAGCCGGTCACAATTTCCTGTTATGCGAATTGGATGCGGGGAAACCTGCATCCAATTCGCATAGGTGTGAACACCTTTGCAGCCATTGTGCTACATGCTGGGTGTTTGGTGTGCTCCTGTACCTTTAAGAAGGGGTGGGCTCTCCTTCAGCCACCTACCCTCATTTACCCATCAGAATGCATGTGCCTCCACTGTGGGGACACTCACATTTTAGTGTTAGGACCACAGATACCAGGGTGCCGTGACGTGGCTCTGTGGCTTATGCATGCGTTTGCAAATGCGTGCGGACTAAACCTCTGTTTTTAAAGCATACTGTTAGGTTAATTTGTTTTATCTTTGCAAAATAAGTACATTAATGCTATATTGGTACATAGCGGACATGGAATTTAGGAAAAAAAAAAAAAAGTGAACAAAGGTGAACTTAGCCTTTAAAGAGACATGGCCAACAGCCCATTCAGGAAAAGGCAACAGTGCCTAGTGGTGGATCAGCCCTGCCAGCAATGTATTCTCAGCCAGCCACGCTCCCTTGCTGCAGGAGGTCACCCTGGGTAAGCTTTGGTGATAGCGCGCACCCTAGTGGGGGACATCGCTGCCCCACCCACATGACAGTGGCCTGGTAAATGGACAATGAAAAAGCAATCGGCATCATCTGTGCTTATATTAACTTTCCACAATTCACATGGACTATACACAAGACCTACTCATTTCGGTTTTTATACTTGCCGGTCATGTATCCAGTTCATGGCCTTGGATGCGTCCACTGTAATTACTGTGTAGGAATAAAGAGGCTCCCCTCCGTTGGGTGGCTCCCAGCAGTCAAACAGTCCAGCCATAGTGAGTAATCTGCTGCCATTACCATCAGTAGAACCCTTCTCATCTGAAGACTACAAGGAGAGTGCAAAACAAGACCCATCAGTCACACTTGTTTTATGGAAGTCATTTCTAAGTTGTTAGCACCTTAAAGTCAAAATCCAGCCAAAACTTGGGAAAGCGCAAGCAGGGCTGTCTTAATGCATGGGCACTGCCCAGGGGCCCCAGGTGCATGGGAGGCCCCATGATAATCTTGCATTACATCATAGTTGCCAAGTGTCCTGGATTTGCTGGGATAGTCACGATTTTTTACTAAGCTGTCCCAGGATGCCAGTGTCCCAGAACCTGCACTGTGCCCTCCTGACCTTCCCTGTACTGTGTCTTTCCGCCCCCCCCCCCCCCCCCCCCCCCATACTGTGCCCATTGTGTTGATTAGCCTTTGGATTATGGCATGTTCTTAAAATTGATTTTATTGAGTACTAATAAATATATATGTTTAATTCTATCAACTATTTATACTTTAATTTTTGAGAGTAGGTGCATAAATTGGGGCAAGCTGGTAGGGGCTCCATTGTATTACTTTGCCCAGGGGGCCCATGATGCTATTAAGACGGCCCTGAGTGCAAGGAAGAGTTAGAACTTTGATTAGGTTTTTATTGCTGTCCGCATCTTAACTGTAGAGGTCTCACCTAATTTCCTGTCAGGACAGGAAGTGAAGGGAAACTCTCCGATGGGACACAATCAAAAGACAGGAATAGATATTTAGTAGAATGAGGAAGGGCAAGAACATCTGCCAATGTTTAAAGCTGAACTCCTTCCCTTCAGGCTCCTCTCCTATACTGATATTGCTTATTCTCATTCCACTGCACGCTGTGAGCTTCTCACTTTGTATATTAGGCGCTAAAGCAAGTCATATAGAGCCCGCTTCATTTCCTGGCTGGAAGGCGTCCAGCATCATTTAGAGGTTTCCGCCCCAGCCTGTCTGCCCCTGGCCCGCCCCTTTTATTCACTGGATTTTATTTTATATAAATTTATTTATTACAGGAACCTATGGAGTGCCGTCCGTTTACACAGTGCTTTTACATATATTATTCGTTCACATCAGTCCCTGCCCTCAAGGAGCGTACAATCTCAGGTCCCCAACTAACACATACACTTTTTTTGTTTTGAATCCGCGGTGGTGCAAAAACCTAAAGACGAAAAAAAACATTAAGTGTACAAAAAAACGTGCACGTGAAACACACAATAGAAAGTGCACTTAAGGGTGTGCTTTTCCCAACCCTGAAGGGGTAAGACCTTTCCCTGATCCCCCGGGGCGCAAGGCTCCCGACAGGGACACACACTAGGGCCAATCCAGACAGAAGCCAATTAACCTACCAGCACGTCTTTAAAGTGTGGGAGGAAACCCATGCAGGCACAGGGAGAACATGCAAACTCCAGGCAAGAATTCTTTTAATCATGGAAGCTAGACATCAGATGCAGGCATTATCCAGGGAGGTCTTTATGCAAATGCAACCTGTCTAAGAGTGCATACTCCTCCAAACTGACACCCAACCATTAAAGCAAAGTTTAAAATGTGCATAACTTCACCCAAGAGCTGGCCCACTCTTTGCATCAGGATTGAGGGCTCGAGAGGAGCACAGAGTCAGGGTGCTGTGATGTGTTCAGGAAGCTTTGAACAGCACACTGCTGGACCCTTAGCCCCCCTCATCAGCCACGATATACCTGCAGTGCATAGAGAATCACAGAAGCAGAAGGTAACAAGGTAATTGAGTGATTTCGGGTAGATACCTGTTCGGCTTTAATTGGTGGGAAATATATATAATATGGCTGTTTTTCACCATCCTGCCTTCTCCACTCAAAAAATCCATCTGCTAGAATCACACAGCGCTTTCCTTTAAAGAGCGGCCCCTGTGAAGAGACATCCAGAAAATTAGAGACTGTATCCTGAACACCTTATTTCTAAACTAATCAGACCACATGGGTGCTTATCATCAATTAGGGAGCCATCCCCTTTCCCTCCTACCACATAAATCAGACAAGTAGTGAAAGATCCACATGAAAAGGTATTAGGACACACAAAGATTAATGCATTGCATACCAAATAGTAAAGCAATGGCTACAGCAGTCAGGAAGAGAAAATAAGGTCCCACGACTGAGGTTTTGGGGGATACAAAACCCCATTCTCAAGAAGGTTTCACTATTTGTGCTGGGCTATATTGACAAGATATATGTATTTATGTATGTATGTTCCTGTGCAAAAACAACAGCTAGATCAGACAAAGGAAAATCTCCAGCCTTCTCCCAGAGAACGATGGACACAACAAAAAACTACAGGATGATTTTCAGAAAATACGAAAAGAACTCTCACCTTGTACAAGGTTTTCTCAGCCATGGTGTCGCTGCGGCAGTTGCTGGTGTTGTACTGCATTTTGGAGGGGTCGGTTTCGGGGAACCAGGAAGGGATGAGACCCCAGCGCATGGCGGCAAGAACTCGCTCTGATGAGTCGGCATCCTACGGGCAGGAAAATAAATCACGATTATGTCTTTATTCCAAGAAGGAATTCAAAGAGCGATGCCAGGAAACAAGTAAAATCAAATCGGTAAAATCGGCTCATTCTAGCCAGAATAGACTGATACTGTGCTAACGTTAGAAGTGCCCAACGCTTTACTTTAAAGCAGGGGTCTCAAACTGGTGGCCCTCCAGCTGTTGTGAAACCACAAGTCCCATCATGCCTCTGCCTGTGGAAGTCATGCTTGTAACTGTCAGCCTTGCAATGCCTCATGGGACTTGTAGTTTCGCAACAGCTGGAGGTCTGCCAGTTTTAGACCCCTGCTTTAAAAAGTGTATCTAAGATTCTAAACCCAAGTACAACCGTTTTACATATGGCAGCCTACCAGTCCTTAGATGTGCTAACTGCAATCATTTTCCTTTTTTCCTCCTTGTTTTCTTTTCTTTCACCTTGTGATCCTCCCAGTAACGTTCTTCCAGTCCTACCCTGTTTCCCCCAAAATAAGACCTAGCGCGATTGTCGGTGATGGCTGCAATATAAGCCCTACCCCCCAAATAAGCCCTAGTTAAAGTCCTTGTAGGTCTTATTTTCAGGGTAGGGCTTATATTGCAGCCGTCACCGACAATCATGCTAGGTCTTATTTTCGGGGAAACAGGGTAGGAGGACAAAGCTCATTCACTGTACTGTATTCTATAGGAGGAGTGTTGTCACCCTGGCACAGATAGTGTTTTAGGACCAAACACACTTCCCCTTCCCTATAACACAAGGAAGGTGTTTTATAGTTCACAAAGAGGTGTAAAAGTCCAGCAAAGACAGAAGCAAAGGTCATAATGTGCCACCGCTGATGGCGCTTCAATCTTCACCTGTTCTATCTTCCTAGTTCACAGGCTTCGGCGACATGAGTGGCCGAGCCAGAGATGACGTCACTCCCGCACATGCAGCGGGAGTCACCGTTTACGGCACGGCTCTGAAGGAACGCCGCCAGTACGCCGTTTCTTCAAAGCGCATGCGCCGGTGACATCACCGCGGCTGCTTCTAAAGTAAATATCTCCTGAACGGCGCACGTTTAGGAGATATTTACTGTACCTATAGATAGGGCCTTATTATAGGCCTACCTATAGGTAAAAATCATACAAGGTAGTTTACTCCCACTTTAATGCTGTATATCACCTTTTTTATGCAAGTATAATATGGACACATTTTTAATAAAGCTTTCAAACAGAGAGCACTAGACGAGTTTCTTCTTTGTCTCTGATCGAGGAGGATGAGAGTGTTATAAGTCTAAGAAGGGAAGCGTTGTACATCTGGTGCATTTAGACCTCTTATAACGGGGAGGTCTATGGAGGGGAGAGCACATTCGTGTGTCTGTGTTAAACACGTGGTGTCATTTATTAGAGGAAGTGTCGCTGGGGCTCACGGGCACTATATGTGTAATGCTGCAAGACACTTTGAAGAATCATTGTGGACATTTCATCACTTATTCACTGTTAATGGACTTTCGCTGCCCTGTCCCTTTTTTTTTTCTTTATCAATGGAAATTACTGACCTGCCCATCGTTCCCCCCCCCCCAATTGAAAGGGATACTAAGGGGGTTATTTAATAAAACTGGAGCATGCAAAATCTGGTGCAGGTCTGCATAGAAACCAATCAGCTCCCAGGTTTTATTGCCAAAGCTTAACCATATCAATACAGGGCACTTTCACCCCCTCCTGCCCAGGCCAATTTTCAGCGCTTTCGCACTTTGAATGACAATTGCGCGGTCATGCAATGCTGTAACTAAACTAAATTTTTATCATTTCTTGAGACAGATAGAGCTTTTTTTCTGGTGGTGTTTAATCACCACTGGGGGTTTTTTTATACAAATTAAAAAAGACCGTAAATAAAATAAAAAAAATTTTTTTTTTTTTTTTTAGTTTCTGCTACATAATTTTGTAAATAAGTAATTTTTCTCCTTCACTGATGTGCGCTGATGATGCAGCACTAATAGGCACAAGTGGGCATCACTGATGGGACTGCACCGCTTACCGGCTCTCCTCTACGCACGCGCTGTAAGCATGAGTAGAGGAATACCGATAACCAGCAGGCTCTTTACGGTTATATGAGATGTGTCGTGTTTGAGCGACTCAACGCACCACCGATCACAACGCTGTGCGCCCCTCGTTGGTGCACACGAGCGGCTTGTTCTGAAGGACGTCATATGACATTCAGTCAGAACAATGAAACCCATGCCCGGCCGTCAGTTTGCTATAGGCTGGGCGGGAAGGTGTTACCTGAACAAGCTGAAGTTAGAAGCCGATTGGCCACCATGCACAGCTGCACCAGATTCTGAGCGCTCCGGTGTTAGTAAATCTCTTCCTAAGGCTCCTTTCACACTTGTGAGACGACAAAGTCGTGCGACTTGCATGGCAACTTTACAGTGCGACTTTGATACGACTTTTGGTGCAACTTTGACCTGACTTTACATCTTCTGGACCAAAGTCGCATCAAAAGTCGGACCAAAGTGGTGCAGGAACCTTTTCTAAAGTCACAGCAACTTCTGTAGTGTCAATAGGAACGGCTCTGATAGAAATACATTGAACTTTACACGTCCTGCAACTTGGGGTCTCACAAGTCCGATCTCAAGTCACACAAGTGTGAAAGGAGCATAAGGGATACTTCACTTGATCTTAGACAAAAGGGCAAGAGGCGGTTGGTAGATGATGATGTTGTCTTGTAAGGCGAAACGCGCCGGTCCGCTCTGCTGAAGTCACTGTTCTATTCCAAAGCGCTTTTTTATTCACTAAAATGTGAGTGTATTTCCTCCTTTTTTACTAAATAAATTACTTCTGATTTAAGGCCCCTTTCACACTGGGGCGGTTTGCAGGCACTATTGCGCTAAAAATAGCGCCTGCAAACCGACCCGAAACAGCCGCTGCTGTCTCTCCAGTGTGAAAGCCCCGAGGGCTTTCACACTGGAGCGGTGCGCTGGCAGGACGGGAAAAAAAGTCCTGCTAGCAGCATCTTCGGAGCGGTGAAGGAGCGATGTATACACCGCTCCTGCCCATTGAAAAAATGGGACAGCTTGGCTATACCGCCGGCAAAAAGGCGCTTTGCGGTGGTTTTTAACCCTTTCTCTGCAGGTAGCGGGGGGTAAACCGAATACCGAGGGTAAAGCGACGCTAACAATAGCGGCGCTTTACCGCCGACGCCGCTCCCGCCCCAATGTGAAAGGGACCTTAATGGGATTACACTATGTGCCTACTACTTCTTCCTTTTCATAAACTTGTGCCATTGGAGCAACTATCCATGTGGTTCTCTGTTTATTACGGTACCTATCCCATTGAGGTCCATTGTTGGAGTTGGTCTTCTGGTTGGAAGTTGTGTCCTCTGTGACAGTTCCCCTTGGGTGTGTAGCCCTACAAGCCTGATTGACCCATTGGGTGTATACGGTAAGCCTTTTTGACTCTCTGGCGGTGGATCACTTATCAAGTTTGGGCACGTTTTCCTTTGTCACATCGTTATCCAGTTCAAGTGTCAGTTATTTTGAACCACGTTTTGGATATCTACAATTTTATTGTTTGGTTCATCTGTCCAAACACTAAGGACTAAAATTTATTTTTATAATTTTTTCCCTTTACATTTTTTCCTTTATATCTTTGAACATTATTCACTTATATTTTGATTGTTATAACTTTAGTATATCAATTTTATGTTTACTGTACTGTACACGCATATTTCAGTGTTCACCTACACACTGTATATATATATATATATATATATATGTATATACATACACACACACACACACACACACACACAAATATATATTTTTTTAGTTTATTCTTAGGTTATTTATGTGCACTTTTATGTATATGTACATTATTTTTCAGTTTATTCTGAGATTTATTTTGAGCACTGCACCTATTTTTCACATTTTCACTTTTTGCAATTGATCCATTGCTGTGCTAGCTGGCATTCTTACATTGGTTGCAGACAGCGCGGCTTTATATTTTCCACAAGAGGCGGTTGGTAGCCTCAGCTGTCAGGGCAATTTCAGTTTAGCATTAGCAGTCCACTCCATGCTTTACACAACGGTTTAAAAAATTGAAAACCGGCAGCATTTTCATTCTGAAACCAGCTGTGTCATGTCTGTCCCTGCGGTTTGCGGTTTACTGAAACCATATAAACAAACTTAGCACTGGTCTTATTATTTTTAAACCCGAGAACAGCTGTCAAGCCGGCTACAGAACCTGACAAGGGGAGCTCTCAATTGCCACAATCGAATATTGATAAGGTGTTAAAGTGGTTATAAACACCCCCCCCAGACATTTTTACATATAGGTAAGCCTATAATATTGGCTTACCTATATATACTGAAAATGTCTCGTAAACGTGCGCCGTTTAGGAGATTTTTACCTTGTAGTGCGCCTATGACGTCACCGGCGCATGCGCAGTGAAGAAACAGCCCTCCTTGCCGTTTCTTCCCCAGCATGTGCGGGACTGACGTCACGCGGCTCCAGCCAGTCACAGAGCCGGAGTCCACAGCCCCTGGAAAGAAAAGGGGCCAAGATGGATGCTTCCACCAGCTAGGACATCGCAGGTTTGGTTTGCAGGTAAGTGCCACATAATGGGTTAGTATGCGATGTGTACTAGCCCATCATGCTTTTACATTGCAGGGGAAAAAAAAAAGAGGAAGTAAAACCCATCAGGGTTTACTTCCTCTTTGATAAACATAACATTATTGATAAGGATCACCTTCTGGAAATGCTTCAAGGACAGGAGGACGGGGCTGTTGGACTGGGGACATTTGTTGTACGAAGGTTTGTACTTGTCAGAATCGCCGTCCCGCCACCCAGGACGCTTTCTTTCTCCCCGTTTGTTTTGGTATTCACAAGCTTTGCCGACGTCGTCCGGTGCCAGGGTGCAGGCTGTGCGTCCGCACATCTTTGCTGCAGCTTTACAGAGACCTGAGCAAAAGAAAAAAGAATGGTGACTGCGCGTGATTTATCAACAAATTAAAGCGTGGAGACATGGATAGATGGATGGATGAGTTTGCTTTGAATATTCAAAATGAAATAGCATTTTCGGTTTGCGGCGCTCAGATGCAGTTTAGTTCTTCTTTAAACATCAGCTCCGGAAGATTTAACCCCCTTCCTGACAAGGCCTTTTTTTTTCCGATACGGCACTGCGTTACGTTAACTAGCAATTGCAAAGTCGTGTGACACTGTACATGAATAAAATACATGTCATTTTTTCCCCCACAAATAGAGATTTCTTTTGGTGGTATTTGATCACCTCTGTGGTTTTTATTTCTTGCGCTATAAACAAAAAAAGACAATTTTGAAAAAAAAAAATATATATATATATATATATATCATTTTTTACTTTCTGCTAAAAAACATCCAATTAAAAAAAAAAAAAAAAAAATTTAATTTCTTCATCGGTTTAGGCCAATATGAATTCTGCTACATATTTTTGGTAAAAAAAGAAAAT
Source organism: Aquarana catesbeiana (assembly GCF_042186555.1). Lineage (NCBI taxonomy): Eukaryota > Metazoa > Chordata > Amphibia > Anura > Ranidae > Aquarana > Aquarana catesbeiana. Next base: position 29,261,461 of record NC_133330.1, read on the forward strand.
CCCAATAAGTGTATATTGATTGGTTTGTGCAAATTTTATAGCGTCTACAAACTATGGGATATTTTTTTTTTTTCTGTGGTGGCCATTAGTGACTTATAGCGGGACTGTGACATTGCGGCGGACAAATCAGACACCGACAGTTTTTGGGGACCAGTGACACCAATACAGTGATACAGTGATCAGTGCTAAAAATAAAAATGCACTGCCACTGTACTAATGACACTGGCAGCGAAGGAGTTAAGATCAGGGGCGATCAAAGGGTTAAACGTGTGCCTAAATTGTGCTTACTCACTATGGGGGAGGTGCTTTGACTGGGGAAAAGGCAAAGATCTGTCTTCCTGCTTTGCAGAAACACAGGATCCGTACATTCCCCTCTGACAGAATAGCGATCTGCCTGTGTCCCGGCAGAGATCGAGTCCGGTTGGATCCGCTGATTGACTCCTGCTGTGTCCAATCACAGCGGGAGCGGGCTGCTGGCGGCATGCGCGCCCCAGACCCGGAAGTGTCGGATCACTTACTAGGGTACATGATCGGGCACAGAGAGGCCGCCCTGCTGCATTAAATGTACGTGGGACAGTCGCTAGGCAGTTAAATACTAACCAAAGGAAGCTCTGTCTGAAAAAAAAAAAAAAAAAAAGAAGATATAAAATAAATGTTGGTACAGTGTTGCATGACGGAGTAATTGTTACTTAAAACTATCACAGCACTGACAACTGAAAAAAAAAGGCCTGGCTGTGGTTGATGAAGGGGTATGCTGTGGTTGATGAAGGGCTATGCTGTGGTTGGTGAAGGGCTATGCTGTGGTTGGTGAAGGGCTATGCTGTGGTTGGTGAAGGGCTATGCTGTGGTTGGTGAAGGGGTATGCTGTGGTTGGTGAAGGGGTATGCTGTGGTTGGTGAAGGGGTATGCTGTGGTTGGTGAAGGGGTATGCTGTGGTTGGTGAAGGGGTATGCTGTGGTTGGTGAAGGGGTATGCTGTGGTTGGTGAAGGGGTATGCTGTGGTTGGTGAAGGGGTATGCTGTGGTTGGTGAAGGGGTATGCTGTGGTTGGTGAAGGGGTATGCTGTGGTTGGTGAAGGGGTATGCTGTGGTTGGTGAAGGGGTATGCTGTGGTTGGTGAAGGGGTATGCTGTGGTTGGTGAAGGGGTATGCTGTGGTTGGTGAAGGGGTATGTTGTGGTTGATGAAGGGCTATGCTGTGGTTGGTGAAGGGGTATGTTGTGGTTGAAGGGCTATGCTGTGGTTGATGAAGGGCTATGCTGTGGTTGATGAAGGGCTATGCTGTGGTTGGTGAAGGGGTATGTTGTGGTTGATGAAGGGGTATGTTGTGGTTGATGAAGGGGTATGCTGTGGTTGATGAAGGGGTATGTTGTGGTTGATGAAGGGGTATGCTGTGGTTGATGAAGGGGTATGTTGTGGTTGATGAAGGGGTATGCTGTGGTTGATGAAGGGGTATGCTGTGGTTGATGAAGGGGTATGCTGTGGTTGATGAAGGGGTATGCTGTGGTTGATGAAGGGGTATGCTGTGGTTGATGAAGGGGTATGCTGTGGTTGATGAAGGGGTATGTTGTGGTTGATGAAGGGGTATGTTGTGGTTGATGAAGGGGTATGTTGTGGTTGATGAAGGGGTATGCTGTGGTTGATGAAGGGGTATGCTGTGGTTGATGAAGGGGTATGTTGTGGTTGATGAAGGGGTATGTTGTGGTTGATGAAGGGGTATGCTGTGGTTGATGAAGGGGTATGCTGTGGTTGATGAAGGGGTATGTTGTGGTTGATGAAGGGGTATGTTGTGGTTGATGAAGGGGTATGTTGTGGTTGATGAAGGGGTATGCTGTGGTTGATGAAGGGGTATGTTGTGGTTGATGAAGGGGTATGCTGTGGTTGGTGAAGGGGTATGCTGTGGTTGATGAAGGGGTATGCTGTGGTTGATGAAGGGGTATGCTGTGGTTGGTGAAGGGGTATTCTGTGGTTGATGAAGGGGTATGCTGTGGTTGATGAAGGGGTATGTTGGGGTTGATGAAGGGGTATGCTGTGGTTGGTGAAGGGGTATGCTGTGGTTGATGAAGGGGTATGCTGTGGTTGATGAAGGGGTATGCTGTGGTTGATGAAGGGGTATGTTGGGGTTGATGAAGGGGTATGCTGTGGTTGGTGAAGGGGTATTCTGTGATGATGAAGGGGTATGCTGTATACAGGTCGGCACTCACCATGTAACAACGTATCGGTTTTTGTGATACTTCAAATATTTTTAAATCATTACAGGAAACATTGTTTCTTTTTAAATGCATCTCCCCAGTCAGTACAATACCCCCCGGGGACACAGCTGAGACACGGCAGGCTGAATGAAATAAACGACACCTGGGCGCCGGCAGAGTCTACCACAGGGCAGAGGATCAGGACCCCCCGGGGGGCTCTTCACAACGACATCCTTGCTGTGCGATCTGCTATCATTATAAAATAGGAGCAAAAAGGGGTGTTGTCTACAGCAACCAAGTGCACCATTTACATTGTATGTACAGATACAACTTTTTTTAGTTTTGGATGGGGACTAGGTTTATGTTCTTCTCTATGCAACGCAGGCAGATCATGGCTGGTGGGAGGGGCTTGTACGGTGCTGTACATAGCTTCCCGAAAAAACATCCCAGCACCCGGCCTCACTACACCCAGCCAGTACAAGTCCCAGCATGCAAGGCTGCACTACACTACAGGGGAGGACTACAAGTCCCAGCATGCAAGGCTGCACTACACTACAGGGGAGGACCACAAGTCCCAGCATGCAAGGCTGCACTACAGGGGAGGACTACAAGTCCCAGCATGCAAGGCTGCACTACAGGGGAGGACTACAAGTCCCAGCATGCAAGGCTGCACTACAGGGGAGGACTACAAGTCCCAGCATGCAAGGCTGTGCTGCACTACAGAGGAGGACTACAAGTCCCAGCACACAAAGCTGCTATGCTCAGCAGAGGAGAACTTGAAGTCCACACAGCCCAGTATGCTGGGTCTTGTAGTCCTCCTCAGCTGTGTCTTGCAGTTTGGGATGATGAGGTTACATAATAAGAGCTGCAGAGTCTCCTCATTCAGTCTCTCCGTATGACCAGCACTGACCTGTACCGGGAGGACACACCGAGTCCCTCAGGTGACATCACACCGCCATCTTCCCGCATCTGGCCACCACCCATAGGGAGACACCACGGCATGACGTCACCGGCTCACGTGCTCCAGTCAGCCCGGGAGGGGCGGGGACAAGTGCTGGGCGGGAAGGTGTTCTGCCTGAGGCTGTGTGTGAGGGAGAGTGTCCCCCCTGCTGGACATGACACCTCACCTCACCTGAGGAGGCACACAGGACCCTTCACTTGTGATTACTGAGGAGGTGTATATGAAATGACATTGTTGACAAGAAATAAATTATATGATTATTATCACCAATGATTAGCCCAAGTCTCCATCTTTTCAGAAATAACATTTTCATGGTCCTTTTTCTATTAAAATAAACAACAAGTTCAATTTTCACATTCCGGGCAGGAAAAATGGAGGCCAGGAGGAGGGAAACTTACCCCCTGACCTTCTCCTGAGGTAACCCGGTGTTCTGCCGACAAAGTTCCCCCCGGCGGATAAGGACTCCCCTGTACTGCATAGGCGCAGCACTTGCGCAGTACGAGCCGCCGAAAATAGCTGAAGCTGAACACCTGTGACTCAGCTGTACACGGCGCCTGTAACAGGGCCCCTCGCTGTCTCGCTTTGCTTGCCACGCTTCGGGCACGGCCTCGCTTCATTCGGCATAGTTTTATTCTAACTCTATGTCAACTTGGATAGTGGGGCTTGAACCTGGACTCAGTGCGCAAGCGCCGTGTAGAGCTGATGGTCAGCTGTTCAAGTTCGGAGACTTTCGGTGGCTCCGTAGTCGTTCGTACTGCGCATGCACAGTACAGGGGGGTCCTTATCCGCCGGGGGAACTTTCTAGGCAAGGCACCGGCACCATGACATAGCTAGACACGTGCGGCTCGTTTAGTTCCAAATTCAGTAGCATTGTCCTCAAATACCTACCTGTTTTGTCCAAACACCCCATTTATGCCCAAATCCTTTCTAAAGGAGTTATGACTAGAGCTCCTACTCCTACCTTTTTTTTTTGTCTAGTAGTAAACCACGGGCACACTGGCTACAGTTTAAGGGCACCTTTCAATGTGGGTCTTATGGCGCGTACACACGGTCGGACTTTCCGGCAGAAAAAGTCCCATGGGAGCTTTTCATCAGACATTCCGACCGTGTGTATGCCCCAATCGGACTTTTTCTGTCGGCATTTCCGACGGACTTAGATATAGAACAAGTTCTAAATCTTTCCATCGGAAATGCCGACGGAGTTTTGCCCGATGCAAAGTCCAGCCATGTGTACACGGCATAATGGGTGCTCATGCTGCCCCTTACATATTGAAAGGTGAAACCACCCAGGCCACCGCCACTGATAAATCATTCCAAAATTCTATTGTTTATCAATTGCCACACAAGATATCAGGTGTATGTGATTACCTGTAAATCATGCCAAATTCAGTATGTCGGCCGGACGACTCGCAGGTTACGAGATCGTCTTCATGACCATTTTATATGATATTGAAAAAAAATCATAACACCAACATAGCCAGGCTCCGGAATGACACACCAGAAAGATGCATCTGATTTAGTTATTCAAGCAGTTGAAAAAATCACGATACCAGTAATACCGCAAACACACAAGCGGACTTTTCGGCAGAAAAGGTCCGACAGAACCATTCCATCGGACATTCCGATCGTGTGTGGGCTTCATCGGACCTTTTTTTTTTTTTTAGAAAATTCCGATGGACCTAGAAATAGAACAAGTTTCAAATCTTTCCGATGGACTCAGTTCCTATCAGGAAAACCGCTCATCTGTATGCTAGTCCGACGGACCAAGAACGACGCAAGGGCAGCTATTGGCTACTGGCTATTGAACTTCCTTTTTCTAGTCCCGTCGTACGTCATCACGTTCTAAACGAACAGACTTTGGTGTGATCGTGTGTAGGCAAGTCCGTTTCAGCGGAAGTCCGTCGGAATTCTGTCGGAAAGACCGTCAGACTTCGGCCCGACAGAAAGGTGGGGATAAATTGGACATTCTTTATCAATACAAGAAAACCAGCAAGCATGAATTTCCGAATGGGACGTTTCCCATTTCCGTGAAGGAATATCCACATGTGTCACTGTAGATTGGAGCATAGAGATGTGTGTATCCATAAAAAGTCAAATTCAAGACTTTTTGTGTCTTGTTTTTTTTGTTTTTGAGAATATACTTTTATGCCGCATACACACAATCGGACATTCCAACAACAAAATCCATGGATTTTTTTTCCACGGATGTTGGCTCAAACTTGTCTTGCATACACACGGTCACACAAAGTTGGTCGGAAATTCGGAACGTCAAGAACGCGGTGACGTACAACATGTACGACAAGCCGAGAAAAATTAAGTTCAATAGCCAGTGAGGCTCTTCTGCTTGATTCCGAGCATGCGTGGCACTTTGTGCGTCGGAATTGTGTGCGCACGATCGGAATTTGCGCAAACGGATTTTGTTGTCGGAAAATTTGAGAACCAGATCTCAAATTATGTGCAACGGAAATTCCGATGGAAACTGTCCGATGGAGCCTACACACGGTCAGAATTTCCGACAACAACAAGCTCCCATCGCACATTTTACGTCGGAAAGTCCGACCGTGTGTACGGGGCATAAGAATATGTCATAAAGGGCACACTCTATTGCAATTTTATTGTAATGTTGTAGCAAGATTTTTTGAGAAACTTCATCTCCATACATACACATGTCTAAGATACTTTGCTATTTCACATTTTATATTTTATGTCACGGTGACATTACCACATTGTGATTCGATTATTTGGAGACACAATGGTAAAGGTGTTTAAACCCTCATTTAAAAAAATAAAAATAAAAAATAACAAACATGTCATACTTACCTCCACTGTGCAGTTCGTTTTGCATAGAGTGGCCCCCGATCCTCAACTTCTGGGGTCCCCCAACCGCGCTCGCAGCTCCTCCCCGTATCCAAAAACCCCTTAGGAGAAGCGCTCTCCTGGGGGTTACCAACATTTACGTCCATAGACCCACGTCATTGGATTTGATTGACAGCCACGTGAGCCAATGACTGCGCCGCTATCAATCTATCCAATTAAGAGCCGAGACCCTGGCCAGAGAGGGCTTGCGCGTCTCCGGCGTGGGAACAAACGGGCTCAGGTGAGTAAAACGGGGGGGGGGGCTGGTCAGTGACAGAAATTTTTTCACCTTAAGGCATCCTAAAAAAACACGAAGGGTTTACAACCCCTTTAAACTCTTATACAGTATCTCACAAAAGTGAGTACACCCCTCACATGTTTTAAAAAAGTGTATTATATTTTTTCATGTGACAACACTGAAGAAATGACACTTTGCTACAATGTAAAGTAGTGAGTGTACAGCTTGTATAACAGTGTAAGTTAGCTGTCCCCTCAAAATAACAACACACAGCCATTAATGTCTAAACTGCTGACAATAAAAGTGAGTACACCCCTAAGTGAAAATGTCCGAATTGGGCACAAAATGTCAATATTTTGTGTGGCCACCATTATTTTCCAGCACTGCCTTAACCCTCCTGGGCATGGAGTTTACCAGAGCTTCACAGGCTGCCACTGGAGTCCTCTTTCACTCCTCCATGACGACATCACGGAGCTTCTCCACCTTCCGTTTGAGGATGCCCCACAGATGCTCAATAGGGTTTAGGTCTGGAGACATGCTTGGCCAGTCCATCACCTTTACCCTCAGCTTCTTTAGCAATGCAGTGGTCGTCTTGGAGGTGTGTTTGGGGTCGTTATCATGTTGGAATACTGCCCTGCGGCCCAGTCTCCGAAGGGAGGGGATCATGCTCTGCTTCAGTATGTCACAGTACATGTTGGCATTCATGGTTCCCTCAATGAACTGGAGCTCCCCAGTGCCGGCAGCACTCATGCAGCCCCAGACCATGACACTCCCACCACCATGCTTGACTGTAGACAAGACATACTTGTCTTTGTACTCCTCACCTGGTTGCCGCCACACACGCTTGTCACCATCTGAACCAAATAAGTTTATCTTGGTCTCATCAGACCACAGGACATGGTTCCAGTAATCCATCCTTAGTCTGCTTGTCTTCAGCAAACTGTTTGCGGGATTTCTTGTGCATCATCTTTAGAAGAAGCTTCCTTCTGGGACGACAGCCATGCAGACCAATTTGATGCAGCGTGCGGCGTATGGTCTGAGCACTGACAGGCTGACCCCCCACCCCTTCAACCTCTGCAGCAATGCTGGCAGCACTCATACGTCTATTTCCCAAAGATAACCTCTGGATATGACGCTGAGCATGTGCACTCAACTTCTTTGGTCGACCATGGCGAGGCCTGTTCTGAGTGGAACTTATCCTGTTAAACCGCTGTATGGTCTTGGCCACCGTGCTGCAACTCATTTTCAGGGTCTTGGTAATCTTCTTATAGCCTAGGCCATCTTTATGTAGAGCAACAATTCTTTTTTTCAGATCCTCAGAGAGTTCTTTCCCATGAGGTGCCATGTTGAACTTCCAGTGACCAGTATGAGAGAGTGAGAGCGATAACACCAAATTTAACACACCTGCTCCCCATTCGCACCTGAGACCTTGTAACACTAACGAGTCACATGACACCGGGGAGGGAAAATGGCTAATTGGGCCCAATTTGGACATTTTCACTTAGGGGTGTACTCACTTTTGTTGCCAGCGGTTTAGACATTAATGGCTGTGTGTTGAGTTATTTTGAGGGGACAGCAAATTTACACTGTTATACAAGCTGTACACTCACTACTTTACATTGTAGCAAAGTGTCATTTCTTCAGTGTCGTCACATGAAAAGATAGAATAAAATATTTACAAAAAAGGTGAGGGGTGTACTCACTTTTGTGAGATACTGTATATATTTTTTGTCTGAATAGTTTTTTCATTATGTGTATATTTTGCACACTATCTAGCCTTTATATAGTCAGACTAATTATAGCCCCATGTTTAAGCCAGGAGGGTTTCTATGCTTACTATCAGTCTATCTTTGAATATACAGAATTTTGATACATATACTTTTTTTTTTTTACAATCTATGTTTTATTGTAATTTATACATTCGGATATGTTTTATACATATATTGATATTCCGATATTGTGTAACCAAGTAACTTTTAGTTTTGTAAACAAATGTTTTTTGTTTGCAACATGGTTTTATTTTATTTTTTTTTTGATTTTATATGAGAGATGTTTCTCTCATTAATTTTTCCTCAATCATGAAACCCAATGTGAGGGCTCTTGATTTGACATCATCATGTATAAAAGGGTAACATGCGGCACAGAGAACTGCGGTTTCAGCTGTCCCATTATCTTTAATTGGAGCGGATCTTCATGTGATGATGTGGGTGTCGGCAAGTCCTTTAATTGGTGTTTCGTTTTTATATTTGTATGTGTATATATACTACGTTACTGCATTCATGATTTAGCTGTGATTAAGCACCAGTGAGAGCAGTGTGAAACGCGTTAGCAGCTTGCATTTTATCCTGTTTTTGTATGGACTGAATCCTCAAAGGAATTTTCTTAGTGCGGCTATCCGAATTCTAATTTGCTCATATGCATCACACATACTGAGCCAGCATCCTTTGGCAGGGGAGGTGATATTCAGGTTCAGACACCTAGAGCGGGTTCTTCTCTCCTCCAGGCATAAGGGGTTATTTACTAAAGGAAAATCCACTTTGCTCTGCAAGAGCACTTGGAAGTAAAGTCGCTGTAGATCCGAGGGGGGCATGCAAGGAAAATAAAAAAACAGCATTTTAGCTTGCACATGATTGGATGATAAAATCAGCAGAGCTTCCCCTCATTTCAGATCTACCCCTTAGATTTAGGGCGACTGCACTTCCAAGTGCTCTTGCAGTGTAAAGTGGATTTGCCTTTCATAAATAACCCCCATAGTGTTGTATTTGGGATTCAGACCAGTGACTCTAGTGCTGCAAGGCAGAAGTGCTAACCACTTAGTCACTATGCTGCCCGTTGGAATGCTTGGTAGGCATTTCTATTGTGGTAGACATGTGCACAATGAAAAAATGTGTTTAGTTTCATTAATCTAGTTATTTTGTTTTGTTAAATTTGGGCGATTCATTTAATTCATAGTCAAGATTTGTATTCGGAAATTCTTTCTATGTTTTTTTTCCTTTTTTTTTTAATTTTCTTTAAATTAACCGTTTTTTTTTTCGATTCAAAACGATAAATTTCAAATCGGTCAAATAAAAAAATTCTAAAAAAAAATTAAACTGGAATGCGGCTGCCGAAATGTTTACATTTAAGAAGTGCATTTTGCTTTCGGAAGACTCTTTTATGTGTTTTGCAATGAGCAGAGGCTTCCATCTTCTAGCCACTCTGCCATAATAAAGGCAGAAGTTTTAACCAGCTAAGAAAAAATAATGTCAAGTGCAAATGCTTTCAAATATATACACTATATTAACAAAAGTATTGGGACGCCTGCCTACACGCACATGAACTTTAATGGCATCCCAGTCTTAGTCTGTAGGGTCCAATATTGAGTAGGTCCACCCTTTTCCGCTACAACTTCAACTCTTCTGGGAAGGCCGTCCACAAGGTTTAGGAGTGTGTCAAAAACTTTTTTCACTCATGGTTAGTGTTTGAAAAGGGATTGTAGGGAATTGAATGTGAGGGACTGCCAAACATCCTTGAATATATAGTGTTTGGCTGAAACCATTTGTTATCCATCAACTGTGTTTACTCTTTTTAAATCATAATCACAACAGAAATTACCCAAATGACCCTGATCAAAAAGTTTACATACCCCCTTTAACCTCAATGACAGCTTTAAGTCTTTTGTGTTATTTGTGGATGAGGCTCTTTATCTTCTCAGATGGTAAAGCTGCCCATTCCTCTTGGCAAAAAGCCTCCAGTTCCTGCAAATTCTTGGGCCGTCTTGAATGAACTGCACGTTTGAGATCTCCCCAGAGTGGCTCAATGATATTGAAGTCAGGAGACTGAGATGGCCACTCCAGAACCTTCACTTTATTCTGCTGTAGCCAATGACAGGTCAACTTGGCCTTGTGTTTTGGATCATTGTCACGTTGGAATGTAGAAGTATGTCCCATCCTGGCTGATGAATGCAAATGTTCCTCCAGTATTTTTTTGATAACATACTGCATTCATCTTGCCATCAATTTTGACAAAATTTCCTGTGTCTTTGTAGCTCACACATCCCCAAAACATCAGGGATCCACCTTCGTGTTTCACAGTAGGAATGGTGTACCTTTCATCATAGGCCTTGTTGACTCCTCTCCAAATGTAGTGTTTATGGTTGTGGCCAAAAAGCTCAATTTTGGTCTCATCACTCCAAATGACTTTGTGCCAGAAGGTTTGAGGCTCGTCTCTGTGCTGTTTGGCGTATCGTAAGCGGGATATATTGTGGCATTTGCATAGTAATGACTTTCTTCTGGGGACTCAACCATGCAGACCAGATTTCTTCCTCCTCCTTATTGTGCATCTTGAAACAGCCACACCACATGTTTTCAGAGAGTCCTGTATTTCACCTGAAGTTATTTGTGGGTTTTTCTTTGCATCCCGAACAATTTTCCTGGTAGTTGTGGCTGAAATTTTAGTTGGTCTACCTGACCGTGGTTTGGTTTCAAAAGAACCCCCTCATTTTCCACTTCTTGATTAGAGTTTGAACACTGCTGATTGGCATTCTCAATTCCTTGGATATCTTTTTATATCCCTTTCCTGTTTTATACAGTTCAACTACCTTTTCCCACAGATCCTTGGATAATTCTTTTGCTTTCCCCATGACTCAGAATCCAGAAACGTCAGTGCAGCACTAGATGAAAGATGCAAGGGTCTGTCAGGAGTCCAGAAACTCATTGACCTTTTATACACACACGCTAATTACAAGCAAACAGATCACAGGTGAGGATGGTTACCTTTAATAGCCATTCAAACCCCTTTGTGTCAACTTGTGTGCATGTTATCAGGCCAAAATCACCAGGGTATGTAAACTTTTGATCAGGGTCATTTGGGTAGTTTCTGTTGCCACTATGATTTAAAAAGAGTAACCACAGTTGATTGATAATAAATGGCTTCAGCCAAACACTAACCATGAACCATGAGTGAAAGAAATGTTTTTGTGTTATCATTCATATTCTCTGAAAAACGGCCAAGAAATCATAAATTCTGTATATAATAATACATATATGCACAAACACTTTATATAATATATACATACAGAGATATCCATCTATCTAGATAGATGTGTGTGTATTATATATACATATAGAGATCTCTCTCTCTATAATTTTACACAATGCATTAAATGCAAAAGGAACACAGGAATTCTGTTCATACTTTTATTGTAGCATTTTAACATATGCTCTTAATCCGAATACAAAAAAGCATACATCTGAGTACACGAGCGAATAATCTTCAATCTACCGGACACTGTAGAAAGTTTTACAATGATCTTTCCCTACAAAATTTTCGAAGGTTCCCAGCATCACCACCAAGTAACTGTACAACTCCCCCCCCAACAAACAATACAATGACTTGCCTAGAGAGCACAGCTGATTTGTGTATCCAAAACTAGAAGAATGAGAATATAGATTTTAGCTATCAGAGGTGAAATATCTCAGCAGTTTACCCGCAGACATTGAAAATGTGGGTGACAGCTGTCAAAAAACAGAATTAGAACATAGAACTCAATCAAACAGGTTTTGGGTGCTCGGGCAATATTCAGCCTATCCATTCACTGGAATCAGTGACATCACTCTGGAATGAGGCACTTTGGTGAACTAACAGGCTGTGTTCTCGGAATACTGGCCAAGACTACAGTTCACCTGATTCCATGAGATGTAGTCATTTATCAATACGATTTGATCATTCCAGGAACCTCCCATGTGCTTGAAGAATTCTGTAAGTAATAACGCTGCGAACTGGCCATGCCAAAAAAGTTAAAGACTTTAAACAAGCTGTAGATAAGAGTGCTGCAGAAGGGTTTTTATTTTCCTGCAAATTCTTATGAAACTTGCACAGTAGTCTACCTGCTGATTCTTTTTATTATCCCATCTAACAGTACCTGTGAATAGAGGCTGTTGTCGGCACTTTATTGCACCCCTTCTCCTGCCACAGCTCTCTAGCAAATCACTGGATAACAGCTGTGAAAAATCTGTGTATTCCACTTTACCTTCACAAGGTGGATGTGCATAGTGTCCTCCCTAATACAACACCATCCTTCCTTTCCTGGCTAGAATTATATATATGTTCTATTGACTGACAGATCATTCTCATAGCACAGCACTGTAAGGCAATAGAAAAAAAATAATATTAATAACCCTAACCAATAGGAAAAAAAGAGGGATGAGGCCATTGAATTGGGGCACACTTTTGAAGGTAAAGTTGCTTTTTCACAGCTGCTATCTAGGGATTTGCTAGAGTAGTGTTTCCAAACTCCGGTCCTCAAGGCGCTCCAACGGGTCATGTTTTCAGGATTTCCCTCAGATGAAACAGCTGTGGTAATTACTAAGGCAGTGAAACTGATCAAATCACCTGTGCAAAATAAGGGAAAGCCTGAAAACATGACCTGTTGGGGCACCTTGAGGACTGGAGTGGAGAAGCACTGTGCTAGAGAGCCGTGTCCTTAAAGAGCTTACAAGAGCCTCTATGACCAGGTATTGTTAAACTAAACTAGACAGCTAGACAAATGGCAAGGGTCAATTTTAGTTTTATTTGTGGGGGGGTGTGGGGGGGAGAATTATACAAGAAACTTGGTACTTAGACGTTTTTTAATAATTTATACAGGACCAAGGGGAAGAGAAGGATTTTGTTTATTTTTATAAAACTTAACTGAATATAAAATGAAGAAGTACTCAGAGACCTCCCTAGATGGCAAAAATCCCGCACCCACATCTATACGAACGGACACAAATTTTTTGATTGGCTATTTGCGGTGTGAACTGTACCGCATTCTTTTGTAACCCATAACTCTCTTCTGACCAAGCCAGGCAGCCAGAGCATGCTGGGACTCTTGTGACTGTGCAACACCTGTATGGTGGGGGGGGGCTGTATGGGAGGGCAGAGGTTGCCAAAAACTGCTTCAGAGAAAGTAACAGATGTGAGAATGGGAGCAATTTAGTAAGAGGAATATCGGAATCTTATGAGGCCGTAGTGTTCCTGCAATCTCCAGGCTCCCTCAGTTTGATGAGAAAATGTACAAGACAGGAGAATCCCCTTCATTCTGTAGTGCTGTTGTTGTGATTAACCGACAGATGCCATGATGGCATCTACTGGATACTCCTCTTTGCTGCGGGCTGTGACTTGCATTGTTACAGTATCTGTCAGAACCAACTTTGCTCGTACCAAAATATCATGGCCCCCTCGAAACACGCCTGCAAAAAAAAAAAAAAAGAAAAAAAAATTACACAAAGGAAGCTTTTTTGTACAACCAAAGATTTCTTAAAGCCCAATTCCAGGCAACAATAAAGGTTTTCCCTATGCTGTGCCCCCATTGCAGGGGTCAACTGCTTGTTTTTGTCTAGTGGATTAGAGAATAGAGATATACTTACCTAATCCTCTGAATCTCCCGCACAAGACCTGTTCCTGTGGCTCCTGCACCCCCCCCCCCCCCCCCGGTGGTCTAGCGCCCTTGTGCAGTGGACTGTTCCTGATGTCGATCCACCACTGGATCGTGGAGAAAACGCTGTTTGGTGGTGGAGCAGAGGATCGGGCGAGTAAAAGCTTTCTCCAATCCCCTAGACAAGAATGATCAGCAGGACCCATGCAGCGTGGGCACAGGCCCACTGTATGGAAAAACTTTTTTTTTGCCCAGAGAAATTTGGGCTTTAAGCAAAGGTCTAGGCAGCACACCACCACACTTATTTTTGCTTCAATCGCAGTAAGCTTTACTGACAGCATTACATAGTCAACATTGCAGCCCCCAACAGACTTGACCCCAGACAGGTTTCACCCTCGAATCTGGGCTTAGTCATAAGGGGCACTTCAGGAGACCCCTATGACTGAGTTCTGATTGAAGGCAAAAAAGTGTCAAAGGAAGGGTCACATCTGGCAAGGGATAAGATGTTGTATTAACTATGTAATGACATCAATAAAATTTATTATAAAATCAAAAAAAATAAATAAAAGAAACAGGTGCAGGAGTGCATTCCCTAGATTTTTGCTTTTTAAAGCAAAACAATTAGAAACGACTCCACCTTTTTTTTTTTTTTTTTTAAATTGGAAGTTATAGGTCCTGCACTTTGCTCTGTTTTTTGAATGTGCCCTCTGATAAAAAGAAAATCTACCAGGCTGAAATACAGTGGAACCTCGGATTGCGAGTGTTGTCTCGCAAAATGAGCAGGATTCAAGCCTCTGTGGTGTGCAGTACCACATTTAGCCAGAGGTGCGGGGGCGCCGGTGACACTCTGAGTCATTCGGAAATACTCAGAAACACTCGGAAATACTCAATTCCCGAGCCTGAGCGTTTCCGAGTCTCTCCGGCGCCACCCCACCACACCTCTGGCCACTTGCGGTATTGCTTGCAATAGAAGTCAATATGGAACGAATTATCTTAATTTCCATTGACTTCTATGGGGAAACTCGCTTTGATATGCGAGTGCTTTGGATTACAAGCATTCTCCTGGAACGGATTATGCTTGTAATCCAAGGTTCCACTGTATAGGGAATGCAAAAGAAGGGAATGCTTTTGCGTTCCAAAGCCACATAATCATTTTATTGACCTGCACAAAAAAAAAAAATGACCACTGGCCAGCCTCAGCCTGGAATATTCCCGGAGTTAAAGTGGAAGTAAACTCTGTCCCTCAAATGTTGCTTCTTAATAATGCCAGTGTAAAAGTATTCCATCTGCATGGTTAATAAACCCCTTTGGATGTTTCCTTATTTACCATCTGTTTTAAAACTCTTGCTTACAGGGAGAAGCTGCATTTATCAATCCGCTTTGTGATCACAGCAATAAAAACTGCAAGGTACTTCCTGGTTTATCATTGTCATGCCATCCAGTGCGCCACTTGTATCAGTGTATAGGATGTCATACAGATGTACCACATCCTGTACACTATAGTAGTCTACCTGTGGCTGTACAGGCATCCACTCCTCCCGGCTCATCCCTAACTATAGACTGACAGGAGCTCTCGTAAAGAGCACCACTGTCAATACAGCAAGATTCTGAAGAGGGGCGAAGTCACATAACAGTTGTGCGAATCTCCACCCTCATCCCACCAAGCTAGTGTAAGGCAGGCCATACATTTTGCAGTTTTCTTTCCTTCAAACACAGGTTAAAAGGAAAGAAAATTGCTCTATTCACCCATCAACACAGTCTGTATTTATGGGGGAATCCCTCCCGCAAACTTTATTTGTTCTGCAAGCGGATAGCCTTCCCCAACAGCAGAATACAATGCTAATTGCCAGTGGCTGTAGGGCGAAAACAACCCGACAGGCTGGTTGTACTGTAGCAGATTAATGGACTGAGTTCAGTACAACCAGCCTGCCCATAGACGGATCGACACTCGGCAGGTTCCCACTGAACCGGATGAATTTTGATCCGTCTACGTTCTGTTCTAAAAGGTCCCTTACCCACATTCATACAAACACTATAGCCAATTAACCTACCAACATGTCTTTGGAGTGTGGGAGGAAACCGAAGTACCCAGAGGAAACCCACGCAGGCACAGGGAGAACATGCAAACTCAATGCAGGTAGTGCCATGGTTGGGATTCGAACCAACGACCTTAGTGCTGCCAGGTGGAAGTGCTAATCACAGCCACTGTGCTGCCCGTGTCTGTGCAATCTTAACGACACGCTGCAAAACGCAGTGCGTTTGCTGGCACCGGATCGCAGAGTACAAAACGGCCGTGCGAGCTTGGTTGCAGTACGGTTCAAAATTCTTGCATGTACGTCTTTGGTGTGATGCGGTGCAATTTGAGCCCATTCAAAATGACTGGGCTCAAATCGCACAACGCAATCATATGTGAATGCGGTGCATTTCCTGTGTGATTCACATGCAGTTCATAGTGTGAAAAAAGCCTAAGAGAAGGGACCCTAGGGGGTCACATGACTGAACAAACTATTAAGAAAAAGGTATTTGGGCAAAATTTTAAAGCAATATTTGAAGGTTAATAGATGACTTTTAGTTTTTTTTGTATGACATTTTGGTTTACTGAAGCTCCGATTCTTACAGCTGCATCTTACCTGCCAGGTACAGCGAGTGCGCATTTTTGTTTTCAGGTACTTTATCCGACCTCTCGCAGGGCTGCATTCCCAGGAATTTTATCACGTTTCCTACTGCATCTGTATAAAGACAAACATTTCAGTTGCTGTCATGAATCGCACAGAAGGAACGGTGGTTTGAACGCCCCCCAATTTCATTTGAACCCCACAGTATAAAACATGAATTTGAAATAAAAAAAAAAAAAAAAAAGTGTAAAACAGCCAACCACAATCACAGGTAAACAAGACAACACCAGCAGTTTATACATTTACAACACTTCTGGTATAGAGAGCGTTTAGATTTACCATCTAGTGATTTGATGGTGGATAAGTTGAAAGTTTCCTCCTTTTCAAAATCGTCTCCCACTTCCTCCCAAGCAGCACCAAAGTTGGGCTTCAGAACTTTCTGTATGTGGTCTATTACCGTCACTTCAACATCTTCAAGCTGCAGAAAAAAAAAAAAAAAAAAAAAAACACATTTGTGAGGTTAATCGTACAGCTGAGGACTTCACCTGTATAATAATACAGATCATTGAAAAAACTTGACACTCCAGGTGTGCCGTAAAAATGCAGCGCGGCTCTTCAGCAAGTTACAACCCTCAGTTCATTACCTTCTATAGGGGGTGCCGAGTGTCTGAAGTCAGAACACTTTCCTGCAATCAGGTCTACCAGAAATACTTATACAAGTCTATTGGAATTCAAGTAATGTAAATAAAATCGTATCCTCCTACTTACCACATACTCATCATCATAGCCCTCTTCTTCAGCCTCTCCTGTATTGGGGTCACAATCCTTCACTGTGAACTTCAACATGCAGCTGAATGTGCAGGAATCTGAGACACAAAACACACAAAATCCGGTCACACCCTTACATGGGGTTCATCTTGTATAAGAACATTGCGTGCGCCAAGCTCTGCACTTGGGGGTCGTTCACACTTTCTGGGGGATGGAGATAAAACATTGCGGTTGAGCCACCCCCAACTGCTCCCCCTGTACCTAAAAAGGTAGCAGCTGGGGGTGTACACATGCCATGGCTGCAAAATGCTTTGCTTTGTGGTAGAGCTGCATGATTAATCGTTACAAAAAAAAAAAAAAAAATCACGATCTCGATTCAATCCCCCCTCATGATCCTAATCGGCCATTTCCGCGATTCTATGTAAACAGTGCATAGCCAAGCTGACAAAAAAAAAAGTCGGCAAATGTTTATCAACATTCCTCAGCGCTGAGCAATAAAGAGAAGCGATGCAATAGGGTTATTTACTAAAGCTGGAGGGTGCACAATCAGTCTACATAGAAACCAATCAGCTTCCAGGTTTTATTGCCAAAGCTTAATTGAACAATCTGAGGTTAGAAGCTGATTGGTTTCTATGCAGAAGTGATACTGATTTTGCACTCTCCAGCTTTAGTACATAAACCCCAGAGTAACATTTAGTTCTTTTAGATCAAAGGAATGAACTTCTGTCTGTAGATGAGGGCAACTTAACCCCTTAAAGACTAAACCCTTTTCTGACACTTGTTAAAATCTTTATTTTTTGCTAGAAAATCACTTCGAACAACTCTCTCTCTCATATACAGATAGATAGATAGATAGATAGATAGATAGATAGATAGATAGATAGATAGATAGAGATCTCTGCTAAAAAAAAAAAAATTTTTAGCAGAGACCCTAGAGAACAAAATGGCGCTCGTTGCAATATTGTATGTCACACTGTATTTGAGCAGCGGTCTTTCAAAGGCAATTTTTTGGGGAAAAAAACACTTCAATGAATAAAAAAATAAAAACGAAACAGTAAAGTTAGCCCAATTTTTTTGTATAATCTGAAAGATGTTACGCCGCGAGAATTGTGAGAGAATCGCGATTTTTATTCTAAGCAAAAAAATAGTGAATCTCATTTTATCTACTTTGTGACCACGGCAGGATTTATAGCTTCTGGTGCATTTAGCGGGCACTACCACCTGCCAAAATGCAACCCACTGAAGTGGTGAAGGGGCTGCACTGCAGCTGCAAGCAATGTGTGCGGTTGCGTTGCCATATGTAGGGGCGGTTAAAACAGGTGGCAAGGAGTAGAGCTGCACAATTCTGGATAAAATGAGAGTCACGATTTTTTTTTTTTTTTTTGCTCAGAATAAAGATCACGATTCTTTACGATTCTCAGTGTAACATCAATCTTTCACATTATACAAAAAGATTGGGCTAACCTCTAGTGTTTAGTTGTTTTCCCAAAAAATTGCTTTTGAAAATGTTTCCTTTTATCTCAGCAATGTTGTGATAAACTTGGCTAACTGCCACTGACATCACCAGGAAAAAAAAAAGGCACATCGCCACTGACAAAAGAGAGCTCTGTGGTGTTTAAAACCACAGAGCTCTCTTCTGTCATCCGCTCAGCGGGTGCCGGCCATAAATCATTGTCTGGGGATCCGCTGATCGGCTTGTGCTGCAGCGAATCGCAGCATAGCCAGAGAAATTCCCCTACCCGGAAGAAGCAGATCCCGTACATTTACGTGATCCGGCGCAGAGGGGGCTGCTCTATGGAAGTATATCTGCCGTAGGCGGTCCCCAAGTGGATAAAAATAATATAAAAACACTGAACATTCCCTTCCTTTAGTAGTTCAAAAATGTTACATACATGCGGAGGGATCATCCTCAGGAATAGAGGTCAGAGTGTAACATGTTCCTGGCTGGTTGTAGGACAACGATTTTACAGGGGTGTAAGAAAGGACCTCATATCCCTCTGTGGGCTCCATCTGTACAGTGACGTTCTCCAGGATCTGGTCGTTCAGTGTGTTGGTACAATCAAACTGCAATAGGAGCATATATCCTGTCACCATTAATCACAATGCCACATTAAATAATCACATTATACTTTATATAGCCAAGAGTTTGTGGACACCTGACCCTTATATATGAGCTTGCTATACATCCCATTCCAAAACCATGACCTATATTATTGAGTTGGAACCCGGTTTGCTGCTATAACAGCTTCCACTCATCTGGGAAAGCTTCCACAAGCTTCTTGGAGAGTGCCTGTAGAAACATGTACTCATTCAGCTAATTTGTAAGGTCAGGTACTGATGTCGGATGAGAAGACCTGGAACACGACCAGCCTTCGTGTTCAACCCAAAAGGTGTTCAGTAGGGGTTAGATTTGGGCTCTGTGCACACTACTCAAGTTCCTCCACACCAAACTCCTCACACCGTGTCTTTGCAGAGCTGGCACAGGGGTATAGACATGTTAGAACAGAGAAGGGCTTTCCTTGAACTGTTGCCACAAGGTAGGAAGCACACAATAGTCTAAAATGTATTTCTATGCTGTAGCATTAAGAAGAGTATTTTTCACTGGAAACATCTGAACTCAATCATTTGGAGGGTCCTCCACAAACCTTTGTTTACTTTATACATTACAGCATGAGTAACTTCTCAGACCAGACGTTCCACAACTTCACCTGCCAAATTAGTCTCACCTGGAAAACTAAGTGATTAGCAAAAGTGTGTTTTGTACAGCGAACCACATATTCGGTCTCAGACTCCGTGAGGGCGACGGGTTCTGCAGAAGACTTAAACAATGGTCCAAGGCTTTTAAATTCCGGTACAGCTGCAAGTTGCTCTGGAACAAAAATAACAGATTTAAATATCAAATCCTTTGCTTAGAACATTCAGTGCATTGCTTATGCTGGTCAGTTAAAAAGTTTCATCTGTTAGCTTTGAATGTGTTTTCCACCCCCAGAAGAATATTGTTAACCACTTAAGGACCAGCCTCGTTTTGGATTTTAGGTGTTTACATGTTTAAAACAGGTTTTTCTGCTAGAAAATTACTTAGAACCCCCAAACATTATATATGGTTTTTCTTCTAACACCCTAGAGAATACAATGGCGGTCATTGCAATACTTTTTTTTGCACCGTATTTGCGCAGCGGTCTTATAAGCGCACTTTTTTTGGAAAAAATTCACTTTTTTGAATAAAAAAAAATAAAAAAACAGTAAAGTTATCCCAATTTTTTTTTATATTGTGAAATATAATGTTACGCCAAGTAAATTGATACCCAACATGTCATGCTTGAAAATTGCGCCCGCTCGTGGAATGGCGTCAAACTTTTACCCTCAAAAATCTCCATAGGCGACGTTTAAAAAATTCTACAGGTTGCATATTTTGCGCTACAGAGGAGGTCTAGGGCTAGAATTATTGCTCTTGCTCTACCGGTCGTGGTGATACCTCATATGTGTGGTTTGACCACCGTTTTCATATGCGAGCGCTACTCGCATATGCGTTCGCTTCTGCGCGCGAGCACGTCGGGACAGGGGGATTTAAAAAATTTTAAAAATTATTTATTTTACAATATTTTATTTTTACACTGTTTAAAAAAAAAAAAATTGTGTCACTTTTATTCCTATTACAAGGAATGTAAACATCCCTTGTAATAGAAAAAAGCATGGCAGGACCTCTTAAATATGAGATCTGGGGTCAAAAAGACCTCAGATCTCATATTTACACTAAAATGCAATAAAAAAAAAAAAAAAAAAAAGTCATTTAGAAAAATGACATTTGAAAAAATATGCCTTTAAGAGGCGTGGACGGAAGTGACGTTTTGACGTCGCTTCCGCCCAGCAGTGTCATGGAAACGAGTGAGCGCCATCTTGGCCTCACTCGTCTCCAGACAAACCACTGAGCAGGACGCGATCGCCTCCGCCGCTACCGACGGCTCCGGTAAGCGGCGGAGGGCACCGGATCGCGGCGGGAGGGGGGGGGGCCCTCTCCCGCCACCGATAAAAGTGATCTCGCGGCGAATCCGCCGCAGGGACCACTTTTATCTGAAAGCCGGCCGCCGCACGAAAACGGGGATACCGGGGTTATGGCAGCTAACTGCTGCCATAACAACGATATCCCCGTTCAAAATTAGGACGTACATAGTCGTGCGGCGGTCGGGAAGTGGTTAAAGGAGAAGTACAGTGAAAGCTTGCTTGGCTGTATTTCTCCTGGGGATTGCAGTTCATTCTGCACTCGAGGCCCGCTGTTGGCTGGCGTCAAAGAGCCGTTCCAGGCTGGGGAAAGATCACAACCATATAGTCAGGATCTGCCCACATGCCTGGACTGGCACCCGGCTCAGCCAAGGCACCCGCTCCTGTCTCCTCCACAGGCCAGCGCTCCAGTGAGTGTGAGGGGGGCAGAGAGTCACCAGCTCTCTGCACTGAGAACTGAGCGATCTGCGGTGTTAGATCGCTCAGTTCTCAATATTAGAGTCGGCGGGGGACCGATGCTGCATCCACCTAGTTAAGTGCGATTCCAAAAAAAAAAAAAAAAAAAAAAAAACCCTATTCCCATACTTCTCTTTTAGATTACCTTGTACACTCGTTCCATCTACTCACCTTGGAATATCTCTTGTCTGGCTGACACCACTTTCTCTGGCTGTTTTACTGTTGCAGCAGTCACATTTTCTAGTAGAAATGAAAGATACTTTATTTGGGGATAGACATTCAAATAAAAGTAATCATATCAAACCTTAAAGTGTAACTTTAGTCAGAAAATGAAGTCCTGCTAGATCACTTCAGGCTGGCCCCTTTTGCAGGTATAGCTATGTAAAACAGTAAAAATAAGTGTCTATACTGTGTAAAATCCAGTAATACACTGTCTCACCCTGCTCTGCACATGCTCAGTTGCTCTCTATTTTTAGGCACTGCAGAGTTTGTAGAGGCCGACCTGCTGACAGCATTAAAGTGGAATTAAACCCTCTTATCCTTTACAGCCAAGGAAGCAGCTTCTTGTTTGATCTGCAACTGCCATGGTGTTGCACATGTGATCAGTTATGAGACCAGCCATTTGATGTGAACCAAAAGAGAGGGATGTGTGCCGTTTAGGCTGTAAAGGGATGATAATCCTCTGCCAACCATTATGAGTGCTGGCCAGGGAAGGAGCTTGTCTCAGCTCCAAACAATAATGTGATGAAGGATGTGTCCCGAAATCCTCAAATCAATGCAAACCCATTAGCAGTGAAGTGAATGGGCAATCTCAAACTGCACTCCTGCCAGGCCATGCCCCAATGCATTTCGCTCCTCCCCTTGAAGCTTAATCATGATTAAGCTCTGAGGGGCAGAGCAAAAACGCATTGGGGACATGGCCAGATGGGAGTCCAGGCTGAGACTGCCATTCACTTCACCACTAACAGGTCTGCACTGATCTGCGGCTTTCGGGACACATCCTTCACCAGCCATTTGATGGGTTGGCAATTTTGTTGAAGACGCAAGCAAATGTGACAGTTATCAATCCCGGCATGCCAGGAATGCAACTGTTTTTTTAAACCGTTAAATTGATGGGTTTAGCTCCACTTTATGATCTACTGTTGGTAGTCTGGGCTTCAGCAAAATGGCAGCCTCCAGCAAGCAAAAACAGGAACAATGCTGGAGGAGCACACTCATTTTGGTAGCATAATTATTAATATGGAATGTATGTTCCTGGCTAAAAACATTAATTTTTTATCAAGTTTGGTAGGGGTAAAGTTCCACGTTCAGACCTAAATACAGACAAAAAGCCGGAACAACAACAATCCAATCTCAAGATGGAGTCTACAAAACTTTAGGAGTTTAAAAAGTAAACTGATGTGTGCAGAAACTAGAAGGTGCCACAACATAATCCAGAGGCTGATCTATCAACTTGCAACATTTGCATTAAAGGGGTTGATCGACTAAAATCAAAAAGATTTTGAGTGCAAAATCTGGTGCAGCTCTGCAAAAAAGGGTAAAGAGTTCTTTTTTTTGGGGGGAGGGGTGGGTGCAAGATTTCAGCACAGTGCCAATCAGTATTGTCCAGACAGAGGGTCAGGGGTCATGCAGTCTCATAGGACAGTAAGAGGAGAATGTAAACTCCTCCTACAAGCTTTAACCAGACACTGATAGAAGTCACAAGACTGCTATATACTGATAAGAAAAAAGGTATTTAGCAGTTTATATTTACTAAAATAATTGTAATTCCATGTTCTGTGTACAGATATAGTGAATGCAGAGTCCTGGGTTTAGTAACAGTTTAATGCAAGGAATGCATGAAGGTAAAAAATGTTTAGGCTTTAGAACCACTATAACCTGCACTTTACAGAGAACACTAAATAATGCACTCTACTCCCTGACCCAAAGTTAAAGGAATTTATCATCTTGTAGCAGTTAGACACACACGGCTCAGGACTAATGTGGTCAGAAACCAATTAATCCACCAGTGTTTTGCTAGACTGTTTTATGACACAAATGTGTTGAATATCTTAATACTAGGAAACATTTTATACATGTATATATGGACACTGTACCTGTTCGCTGCTCCGTCATTGGTGCTGTGGCCAGTGGCACAGACTTGAGGTCAAATGGCTTCTCTGAAGGCTCCAGGGTGTACTGCTGCAGTGCCCGTTCCAGCCCAGGGATGGACACGGTCAACCCTGAAAAATAAAGCATTGTCATATCACTCAGGTTATGACCTCATTTTATTTAATTTTATCTCTATGGCAGACAGATTAGGAAATCTAGCAGACCCATTTACATACATACCATTTAGGATATAGGAAGAGTTGAGGGCTTTCTGTCTTTGTTCCAGGATGTTCAGATAGAATGTTGCTCGGTCCCTCACTTCATTGTCATCATCCATCATACACCTGTACAGGGGCAAAGAGACTTCTAATTAAAGCGGGACTTCACCCACAAGGGGTCTTGGCATATCGTTTTTTTTGGGGGGGGGGGGAAATACCTGGTTCTGACAGATACCCGCTCCCACTTCTGGTCGGATCGCCGCGTCGATCGGAGCAGAAGTTTGACCCCTCTTCTCCCGCAGCCTTCTGGGATACATCACAGGTCCCAGAAAGCTGCTGGAACATTCCTTAAAGTGCAGCAGGGCTCGTGTATGGGCAGTGGGAAGCCGGCTTCCCAGAAAAAATATGCCGGCGCCTGGACCTGAAGAGACGGCTCGGGTAAAGACCACGCTGCATATCTCTGGCCAGGTAACGGTCATTATTAAAAGTCAGCAGCTATAGTATTTGTAGCTGCGGACTTTTATTGTTTGTTTCTAGGGGGAAGAACCGCTTTAACCATTTGACCTCTGGAAGGTTTACCCCCCATTCATGACCAGGCCATATTTTGTGATATGGCACTGCATTATTTTAACTGAAAATTGCGCGGTCATGCAATGCTGTAGCAAAATAAAATTCATGTTTTTTTTCCCACAAATAGAGCTTTCTTTTGGTGGTATTTGATTACCTGTGGGTGTTTTTTTTTTTTTCCCCCGCTATAAAACAACAAAAAAAAATTTTTTTGTCAATTTTGGGGGGAAAAAAAAAATTTTTTCTTTCTGCTATAAAACATATCCAATAAAAAATTTAAATTTAGGCCAAATATGTATTCTGCTACATTTTTTTTGTTAAAAAAATCCCAATAAGCGTTTATTGATTGGCTTGCACAAAAGTTATAGTGTCTACAAACTATGGGATCAACTCTATATAAAATGCCCGTTGTTTTGGTACAGGATGTCCCAGATGTACATTCACAACAAGCCACGCTTCTGCCGAGCCCTTGTTCTTTTGATGAGCTTTATTTCCCCCCACAGAGTACAGTATATTGAGCCTAATCCTTGCAGCCGGGGCTGCTAGTAGAAATCACGGGGCCTCGAACAGCCTACCTGACAGGGTCCCCCTCCCTGAAGAGAGATCCAAATGTTGACTGCTCTTTAGAGAGCAAAGCATATTTGAATAAGTCCTTCATTTTTTTTTTCTAGAATTTAATTTTAGTTTTCTGTTGGGGGGCCTTTAGTGAAATATCAGGGGTCTACATAGACCCCTGATGTTTTACATTTGAAACAGAGCAAGGCACTGAGGACAGATTTCTCAATCCCTTGCTCTGCAGCCTCGGCTGTACTGGACAATGAATGAATGGGAAGTGCTCTGTGCTGAGAGGCTTCCTGTTCATTCACAGACTGATGCATAGTAAACAAAGTCTACTATGCTTCAGTGACGAATGGACACAGAAATGATTGGTACCAATTGCTCACCATTTTCATTCAAGAAAGGAAGGGGTCAATAAATATGACAGGGGGGGGGGGGGGGGGGGCAGACAGCAGGTGTTAGAGGGGCGCAGATCCTAGAATTGATCTCCCTGCAGCACAGCCTGAGGAAGAAAGGAATAGAAGCCAGTGCTGCAGGGGATCCATAAGAGTCACAAGTGTCAGCAATAGGGCAGTACAGCCAGTCCCCCTGCCCGTCCTGTACTTGGCCCCAGCCCCATCAGTTCAAAAGGTGGGCCAGTACAGGAGGACCGGCTGTACTGCCTCATCTGCGACCCTGCTTGCAGCCATACCATGCTAGCACCTCCTCCGACAACTATCACTTACATTGGGGTTTAATGATCAAGGTGTGCTCATCAGGCGTTAAACTTTGGGCAGTATAGTGTACTTTCTATCCTTTTCAGTCCCAATAGCAGGGATGCTTGTTAACCAACCTCAGTGGGGTCAGCCATGATGCAGAATGGGTACATTTTTCAGGAAAATCAGTTCACCTACCTTCTTAATAGTACCAAGATGCTGGGCAGCACATCTTCGTTTTGGGCACCGAATTTGGCTAGAGCACTGACAGCACCTATTGAATATAATCAGAATGTGAACAACGATTCCTGGAGTACAATCAGATTGATTAGCAGAAAGATACGAGTTACAGCCCACCTGCTCGAACCTCCTCATTCTCGAGGATGACCCGATTGTAGATGAATCGGATGTACTTAGACGGGTTGGCAGTTCTTGGTCCCTCCTGTCCCAGCAGGTGAAGGATGCGGGTGGCCAGGACAGTGAACTCACAATCCTCTATGAACTCACAGAGATGTGACAGCCCCGTCTCTTTGCTCTCTGGATTCTCCTCAATGATGCTGATGATACAATCTACTATGGCTCGCTTGTATTCAAACCCACCCTGTCAATACATTGAATATACCATTACAAGAATAGAAGGGAATTCCTTTACGCGACATAACTATATGGATTACTGTCTGACCCCTTACTTCCTGGGTGGTCAGTAGGACAGAAAAAAAAAAAAAAAAAAAAAAAAAAAAAATGGAAATCTACCCTTTATGGATACACAATAAAAACCCGACAAAAAAAAAAAAAAAAAAAAACCAGAAGAAGAAGTGGGAAAACCCCTTAAAATTAGTGGTGCACCAAAATTTAAATTCAGCTTCTGAAACTGAGAATTCAGCATGCACTTGGCCGAAAACCAAAATGGACAGTTTTTTTTTTTTCCATTTTTGTATTAATGTGGCTGGTGTTTTTGCATCGACGTCCAGGGGACGCAATTTTGCATTGAAGTCAAAGGGACACAGCATGCCATTATTCGCACTTTTTTTTTATGAAATCGGCAAAACGTCGGATAACCCTATTTTTGGCAGCCAATACTTCGAAGCATCCCTACTTAAAATATTATGCAATTGGATAAAGCATAAATAGAAGATGTATAGAGAAAAAACAAATG
Organism: Aquarana catesbeiana; assembly: GCF_042186555.1. NCBI lineage: Eukaryota > Metazoa > Chordata > Amphibia > Anura > Ranidae > Aquarana > Aquarana catesbeiana. Next base: position 29,288,225 of record NC_133330.1, read on the forward strand.
GCGGAACCCAATAAATCGTTCAGATTCTGCAGCGCTCGTCCTCATGAAAGGAACCTATAACCCCATTATCTTCTGTCTGTACGTGCAGTTTGAAAGTTTTGAGTCCACAACAAAATTGTCCATCACTGCACTCTGTTAATGTACTTCACGATCACAAATGTTCCCAATGGCTTCAGCCTAGTCTTCACTCAAGGATAAACACCCCCCTAACACATTTCACCCAGGCACCTTAATCATAAAAGGCCACTACAATTAAGTCGCAATTAAGTAAACAGAATGAAATGCATTAGGGGGTGTTCTCCCATGGGTGGAGACAAGGCTGAGGCCATGTCACAGACCTGTGACCATGGAGTGCGGAGATGCGCCATTTTCCCGTGTACTGACTACTGAGCTAAAGGAGCCTTACAAGCTAAAACCAACACTTGGTAGCAGTTACTGAACCAGCCAGCAGAACATACTGGGGTATTTGAGCAGTACTTTTTTTTTTCTTTTTTTTTTTTTTTTAAGCGTTTTGGCTGGATACATCACTGCTCACTATGGGGGACACAATTGTGCAAGTTATGACCTGCTGATTATCAAGTTTCAATAAATTTACCTCTTCACGAAGCATAGTGAACAAGAAGTTCATCATAACGGCATGCTTGCGAGGATACTTGTGACACAGAGCGCTGATCGCCTGTACAACAACCACCTGGAAGAAAAAAAAAAAATGTCCACAAATGAAAAAAAAAAACAACTCACCATTACATTAAATATCTAATTATTGAAAGTACTTTAAAAAAGAGATGCTGTTACTAGAAGTTATATATGCATGTTATGTACCTGTAAAAACCTCAGTTGTGTACACAGCTAAAAGGCCTGAGACTGCTGCTGGGAGTCATCATCTTGAATGTAATGTCTGCAGCCCTGGCAGACTCAGAGCTGTCATTCAAGTATAACTATAAAGTATTCACCTTTGCTCAAAAAAAGGTAATGTTAAGAGGTGTGGGGGTGGGGGGGGGTGGGGGGGCAGAGCAGGTGGGCCAGCAAAGATTAATTTGACACTCCAGAAGGTGATTGTAGCCATATTAATGCATTATTATAACAAAACTGGATATGGTCTTTTTTTTTTTTTTTTGCAAAATTTAAATTTTCAGGGGACAAGTTTTGAGGACCTGTCCTCTTCTTCCAAGATCCATTCTGGGCCATCTTCTTCCTCTAAGGTCTAAGGGGACTTTAGAAAAAGTGGGTATGTCTCAATCAAAAGCTTCTTCTGAAAATGTAACTTAATACAATTAAAGAAAGCGTAGTTCCAGTCTTTTTTTGTGTTTATTAAAAGTCAGTAGCTACAAAAAGTGTATCTGCTGACTTCTAACACACACTCACCTGTCCCATGACCCAGCGATATGGCCGCCTGAACCCTCGGTCCTCTCCCCGGCATTAAAACTGTGGGCAGCAGGTTGTGACAGCTTGTGGCTTCACAGCCAGGTGCGCACTGTGCATGCGTGAGACGAGCTGCGCCTCCTTAATAGTCAGGCAATCTTCTGGGATGCGTGACGTGTCCCAGAAGATTGCAGGGAGGAAGGGGAAGAGGAATACTTCAGTTTGGATCACCTAGGCGGTACCCGGTTCCTCCCCAAAAAAATGACATGCCAATTGTGGCATAGAAAAGGGGGGGGGGATGCTTAAAGCAGAACTTTCCCTTTTGGGTGGAGCACCGCTTAAAAAAAAAAAAAAAGTGTATCAGGGACAGTACTCACAAGAGCGCCATCTGCAGGCTATTTCTTTTTAAACATTGATATAATTTCACTGTACAGTACTACTAATCTATATTTCATGCAATTTCTTTTTTTCTTTTCCATAATTTTTTAATGTTTTCTGGATAATTTGTACAAACAACCTGACCTATAGTTGGATTAATGGTCACATTACAGGGAAGTTTCTGGCTGGAGAAATGATGTTCCTGCGTATATAAGAAGTGTACAAAAGTAGAAAAAAAAAAAAAAAGGAATTTAATTTGCATAGCACTGTGCTAAAATATAGCCAGACTGTTGTCTTGTTTAATGCCCTTATTAGGTTCAATGCTTCCCTTGGGCAGACCCTCTAAGCCAAGACCACCTTTAACCTCTTCAATACCGGGCACTTTCACCCCTTCCTTCCCAGACCAATTTTCAGCTTTCAGCGCTCTCAGATTTTCAATGAGAATTGCACGGTCATGCAACACTGTACCCAAATTAAATTTTTATCATTTTGTTCACACTAACAGAGCTTTCTTTTGGCGGTATTTATTCACCACTTGGGTTTTTTGGGTTTTTTTGCGATAAACGAAAAAAGAGCGAAAATTTAGGAAAAAAAAAAATTTCTACTTTCTGCTTTAAAAGAAATCCAATCAAAATCAAAAATTTAGAACACAATGTATTCGGCTACATATCTTTGGTAAAAAAAAAAATCCCAATAAGTGTATAATAATTGGTTTGTGTGATCACGGACACATGTACGCAGATGTCAGATGATTTTACTGGAAGATATGTGGGACAGGTGTTTTTACTGTGGGGGACACTATTGTGGGGACTAGGCCAGTGATCTGTGTGGTTAAAAAAAAAAAAAAAAAAAAAAAAAAAAAAAGGAAGGGGGGAGCTCATATTTACTGATCACCGCTAGATGCAATGATCCGCTCTGACAACTTCCGTGTGAGGAGACGGAGACCAATCGCCAGCTCTCTATTTACATCACATGATGGCTGCGATTGGACACGCCATCATGTGATCAGGAGGGCCAATCACAGAGTCCTCCTGCCTATCTGAGATACTTTGAGCCCAGGCGACACGAGAGCATCTTGATCGCGTGGCCGTGCGATCCCGCTCCTTCTTAGGGACGTTCCTGAATGTCCACTCAGAAGGAGGAAGCCGTATATATGTGCAGTGGTCGGGTGGGAAGTGGTTAAGCAACAGGTATTTGTGGTAAATTGCTGAAATCAAAGCCTAAACAGTACTGATTACATTAAAACTCCAAACCTTGAACTCGTCTGAGATTTCTGACATGAAGGATGAGATCTGTTTCATGAGCCGATCAATACTGCTCTCACTTCCTGTCTTCAGCAGCGTAGTAATGGCCAAGGTAGCGATACTGCGGTTTGAATCCGTTACCAGATTTTCCAGGTCCAGGTTGCAGGCCGTTACAGCTGATGGATGTTTCATGGCCACCTACCGAATATGAGATATTAGGGTACAATGGATGGACGGTCTTCAAGAGATTAAACAAATGATATAAATCAGCCCTGGTTTACACTGTTGCAATGCAGGAAACGCACAAGATTTTCTGTGTTTCCCAGGATTGCACCGCTCGGCAATCGCACTGTATCCATGCAATCTGCTGCGAGTGTCAATGTTAGATTAACAACACCCCAGAACAGACTGCAAAAGGCAGTGCGATTGCCAGAATCGCATCGTATGGGTGTGAACACCCATGTGATGCGATTCAGGTGCAGAGAAAAAAAAAAAAAATGGGCCCTGCACCATTTTGGTGCGCATGCTATGCAATTTGAGCCATACAAAATGTATGGCTCAAATCCTGTGTGAATCACATGCAGTGTTTTACACGCACCAGTGTGTACCTAGACTGAAGGGAGATGACACATCTCTATATCCTGATCCAGCCCCACATACTTTCTTCAAAATCTGATCTTTGGAAACATTATCCAACACTCAACAGCTAAACAAGTCGCTGAAATCTGATTGGTTGTTATGCGTTAGGCAGACATTTTATGGATTAGCCCTAGCATCCTCTCCATTAACCAAAATTTTCCAAACTGGAGCAGATTACCTTGTTAAGGGTCCTGACAGCGGCATAGCGAAGAGCAGCTTTGGGGGAACTGCAGAAGAGCTGTAACACTAATAAAAAAAAATAAAGGTAAGCAGAATAGATGAAATGATGCAACCAGCAACATCGGTAAGGGATTATACCAATAACAACACTAGCTGATAAAATGGCAACCTCCTCCAAGTCATTTACTCAGATATCAGGGCCCTCCGATTCTTCCTGTATTGTAACTGTACTGTCTGTCCTCATGTTGCAAAGCGCTGTGCAAACTAGTGGCATTATTTAAATCCTGTATAATAATTATTTATAGAATATCCTTTACACAGAGCTTGGCGTGCTGTGTAACTAGACAAAGCATTGAGGGTTCCCAAGAATCCCTATGCTCTGCTTGGAAAATACTCAGCTGTGTGCAAATGTGCTCATTTGCGCTCAAGTGTTGGACCGCATGTTGCTCATCGAGCCCCTGATAGCAATAACATGTACTGAAAGTAACTGTGGTGGCTTTGCCTCCCTTGGGGCACCTTCATTAATTGTTCAGCCAAAGGCCTCACTATCTGATCTAACCAGAGCGAAGCCCTGCCGCTACCATTTGAGGGTCTCACATCAGCTTGTCCCAGTATTGAGTGAAAGTCCTAGACGAGTGATGGCGAACCTTGGCACCCCAGATTTTTTGAAACTACAATTCCCATGATGTTCAACTACACTGCAGTGTAGTTGAGTATCATGGGAAATGTAGTTCCAAAACATCTGGGGTGCCAAGGTTCGCCATCACTGGTCTAGGACTTGGTATATAAAAAGTGATACAAAAAAGACGCCACTTGCTCCCATCTATAGCTGGCTATCACAGTAAGAAGCATTGGAAAACTATCAACAGGTACAAACCAGGCCAAGAATAAATCCAAGGGAAAAAACAAACTTAACTTACCACCAGCCCGCAGGGGGTAAGTTAAGCTTGGTTTTTCCCTTGCATTCATCCTTGGCTTTGTTTGTACCTGTTGTTAGCCTTCCAATGCTTCTTACTGCGATAGCCAGCTATAGATGGGAGCAAGTGGCGTCTTTTTTGTATCACGGTTGTGTTTTTTGGTACGGCAACGCACTGACACCTTTGCAGCCATTGTGCTTAATGCTGGGTGTTCAGTGTGCCCCTGTACCTTTAAGAAGGGGTGGCTCCCCTTCAGTCCACCTGCTCTCATGTATTCATCAGAATGCATGGTCCTCCACTGTGGAGACACTTATAAATTAGTGTTAGGTACCACAGATATCAGGGTGCCTTGACGAGGCTCTGTGGCTTACGCATGCGTTTGCAAATGTGTGCAGACTCAACCCCTGCTTTTAACGCATACTGTTACACAGTGTATTTGGTTGTCTGCGGGCTGGTCGGTAAGTTGAGCTTGTTTTTTCCCTTGGATTTATCCTTGGCCTTGTTTGTACCTATATAAAAATTGTACATCTGGAATTAAGGGATTCCCTGGGTACACAGGAAACCAAATGTAAACTTTCCCCCACTGCATCTATAACCAAAAACATGGAGGCTGAAACTACCATTTTTTTTTTAGGAGCAGCTAGTCATAGTCTCATTTTTTTTTCAATGTTTCCAGTAGTATTAACATTTAAAAAGGCAAATGGACAAATGGTTTCCTTATTAACCACTTCAATACTGGGCACTTTCACCCCCTTCCTGACCAGGCCAATTTTCAGCACCATCACACTTTGAATGACAGTTGAATTAAACTTTTATCATTTTTTTTGAGACAGATGGAGCTTTGTTTTGGTGGTATTTAATCACCACTGGATTTTTATTTTTTGATAAACAGACGAAAAAAAGACCAAAAATTTAGAAAAAAAAAAAAAGTTTTTGTTTTTTAGTTTGTTATAACATTTTTCCCTATCACTGATGAGCACTGATGAGGAGGTACTGATTGGCACTGTTGGGGTTGCACTGATGATTTAGAGTTAGGGGGTTAGAGGGGAATTCCCTCAAATGGGGACAGAGAAAGCAATAAAAAGACTTTTTTTTTTTTTTTTTTTTTTTAGTACACCGACAGCCTTCCACCCCCCACAGATGATCGTGATCCAATCAAAGAGGTTCCCAACCATGTGATCACTATGACAGTTATGACATAGAGATCACATGCATGCTGGAAGCTTCACTGACAACCTAAGTTTTAAAGTGATTGTAAACCTCAGACATAAAATATGAACAAAGCCTATAGTGTGTACTTGTCTCAATCTAGAGCACTAAGTGTCACTTCTGTCTGCTGCTTCATTCCTCTTCTATTTGCATGAGTGTATTTCTGACAGGTTCCTGACATCAAGAGAAAAAAGGTGACGGGGGGGAGGGGGGGGGATCTCCAGCACGCGGCCTGTGATTGACAGCCTTAGCTCTGTTCCTGTCTGCGGGGGGGTTAAATCTGAAAGTGAACCCATCCAGCTTTAGGTCAGGAATTTGCAAACTTCATGCAGATGGTAACACTGGGGAAACTAAACTCAGGTCTCCAGTGCTGCAAAGCTTTTGTTATAAACACTAACCCAACATGCTATCCATATTAGGTTTGATTTTAATAAAAAAAAACATAGAACCTGCCAACAGAGGTCACTAACCGGACACGGCGGGTGCCAGCTCCTTAGCAGTGCAGGAGGGAAGGTTGACGATGGCGGAGGCAGCTTCATAAACGACCATTTCATGTTTGTTTCTCAGGCAGCTCTCGATGAAATCAAACAAAGGACTGTCCCGGCTGAAAGAGAAGATACAAACTCACTCACAAATCTTTCCCAAATAACGTCTAAGCGATGCATGGCCGAGCCTCTTACTTTCCATCCTCCTCTTCTAACAGCTTGCTGGCCACCCGGATCATCATGCAGTAAGCGAAAGGCGACTTCAGCCCGTGACGCATGAACTTACTCAGCATCTTGTTAACAGACAGGCGGTCGTTTTTACGTACGTGGTAGAGCAATCCAAGAGCGTGATACTGAAGGAAGAAAAAGAGCACTTGCCTTCATTTTCACAAGAAACAAGCTGGAAAGAAAAAGCTACAAAATGTCACAGACATCACTCACCTGCACCATCATGTTATCACTGGATGCAGCCTCTTGGGCCTCATTAACCCAGCGTTTTACGACATCAAAACTGGTCTTCAACAGGTGCTACAGGACAGAGGAGAATGAGAAATGTACTATAAATTAAATTTTACCATGTAATAGTAACCCCCCCCCCCCCCCATTTGTGCCTCACGTCTGTGACGAGGATACCTGTCATTAAGGATGAGCTCCGTCATGTTCGCACACTCCACGTGCCGAGCCCGCCAGGAAGTCGGCACTTTGCTGCGCTAATCACAGGCAGTGAGACATTTCCCGATCCCTGCAGCTGCACATCAGGAAATGTCTCACTGCCTGTGATTAGCGCAGCGCTGTGCCGACTTCCTGGCGGGCTCGGCACGTGGAGTGTGCGAACACGCCGGAGCTCATCCTTACCCGTCATCAATCATGCCTTTTCTCCCCTGCAAAGCCAAAATAATTGATATCTGATTGGTCACTTTGTATAACACTTCTTACTGAATTATTTAAAGCGAGCCTTGCAGTAGAATGCAAGATCCGCTGACACTGTCCAGGCCCTCTCCCCCTTCACAAATCACCTAATAACCTAGTGTTACTAAACCCACAGCAGTAAAATCAGTCTGTATATGCAGTAAAGCATGCTTGTTATATTCACCGTGGAACCTAAGGGGTTAATCCTGTACATTGTGTAAAAATGCTGTTTGATCCTGTCTTCTCTGATTCGCCCCTTCTTTTACTGTCCCCAATCCATCTCCTAATAAGACAGAGCCCTAGAAGGCACTCTGTTACTGCCATAAGGCTGTTCCCGCATATTTCCGATGAATAGAAATGGTCAGGTGGGGGGGGGGGACTGGACTGAAAATCTGGGGGGGGGGGGGGGGCACATGTGGGTCACAGTGTGATCCCTTTAGGCGTGGCGTGCGTGTGTCCCCTCAGGACCAACCGGAACAGAACTCAAAATTATACATCAACTTCCCCAAGTTCCACCCATAGAAATGCGGTACATTCAGCCACTACTAGCTCTATATAGATTGGATTCATGACTCAGAATAAACCTTCAGGGGGATAGATATCACTGATGAATGCCTTACAACCGTTGTTAATGTGATGTACTATTCTAAGGTTATATTTTCTATGGTTCATACCCTACCGAAGGGCTATGTAGGCTCTCGGATGGGGATAATTGATGTATCGCTGTATTACATTATTGTTTAAACTTTTCAATAAAAATGCCGAACAAGAAGTCACTCTGCACATGCTCAGTTTGGTGTGTATTACTAGAGGTTTTTTTTTTTGGGGGGGGGGGGGATGCATGTGATCAGCACAGGGCCAATCAGCACTGTCCAGACAGAGGGTCAGGGGTCCTGCAGCCTCATAGGACACTCAGAGGAGAATGAAAACTCCTCCTACAAGCTTTAACCGACACTAGAAGTCATAAGACTGCTATATACTGCTGATGAGAAAAAGGTATTTATCATTTTATATTTACTAAAATAATTGCATCTCCATGTTCTGTGTACTCTGGGAGACCAGATATAGTGAATGCAGGATCCTGGGTTTAGTAACACTTTAATGAGGTAGTGCAAAGTTTAAAGTGCTCGTGTACACCTTTACAGAAAATCTGTAAAAGGTGACCCAACACCGGACCTCCTCCTCCACTGATTGGCCAGCATAGACACATGGGTGACCAATTAGAATCTGGTCTGGTCTGTACTGGCAGCGCTGGATGGAGAGGAGGGAAAGCAGCAGGGATTTCAAATCCACGGACTGGTAGAGCAGGTTGGGGAGCCTTGACAGCTTGTGATCATGTGAGGGAAGTACAGCTGGACCCGAGGGGGTGGGGAGGGCGTGTTCGGTCACCTTTACAGATTTTCTAGTGCTAGGTGAATTAACACTTTAAAGCTGAAGTTTCATCTGTTTATATTTTGATTATCCTGGTCACCCCCCCCCCCCCCCCCCCACCCATCAACATTCTAATGACACTTTTTTTTTTTTTTTTTTTTTTTAAATAAAAAGTTTCTGCTTTCATTTCATGCCTTATTTTAGATTCAGCTTTCTCATCACTAGGTCTCTGTTGGGAGGGTCTGGCAGGATGCTTTCTTGGAACACCATTGCGCCCTGCTTCAGTACTTCTCTCAAGAGACCTCAGCCCTGATGTTGAGCGATGGGCTGGCTCTTGGGAGGAATTATGTAAAAAAATTGAATGCCTTGATGTAAATCATAGAGTGGACGTTCCCAGGCAGGCTTCATTGGCATGCAGACCACTTACATGTGATGCTGAATCTTCAAGGTTCAAAGAACTGAAATCCAATGAATGTAAAAGGGCAAACTAGAGACAGTCAGGCTGGGGAGGAAAGAGCTAGATGATGCTGAATTTCCTCCAGCCAGGAAATGAGGCGGGGCTCTATCTGACTTACTGCAACTTCTAATGCACATCGTGAGAAGCTCACAGTATGCAGTGAAATCAGAGTAAGTGATTTCAGTACAGGACAGTACAACTGTAAAAGACTGAAGATAAAGCTTGAGTTCAGCTTTAATCTGGCCTCCATTTACGCTTTAAATTCTGAACTGAAATATTGCATTTCCACCATAAAATAAAAGAGACGAGGAGTACAGAGACATTTACCAGAGAGGAGACCAGGGCAGAGCTGGATACGCTGGGCACCTTGTCCACAATAGCCTGTTTCATGTATCGCTCGATGGCCTGCAGCATGGTGCTCTATACAAACACAGACATTACATTAGAACACATCACCAATTCCTATTGTTCATCTGAAAAGGACAATAAAGCTGGAAAATCAAACAACGTACATCTGTGATCTTACACAGCGCTCTGACGGCCGGACCTCTGTAACTGTCGTCTTTCCCCGTCATGTCTTTGGTTAAACTGTGGGAAAAAAAAAAAAAAAAAAATTTAAAAGTAACAGTTTTAAAAAGTCACTTGTATTTTCAGACATTTATCCACCGTACACTCAGTTCTATAAGTTTACATGCATCTTTAACCACTTGCCGACCAGCCGCCGCACTTTTACTGCGGCACAATGGCACAGCTGGGCGAAACGACGTTATGTTACGTTTCTTTGCCCTGTGGTCGCTAGGGGCGCGCGCATGCTGCTCGCCCCCCGAGCCGATGCGAGTGCCTGGCAGGCGCGATGAACGCCGAGCTCCCCCGATCGCTTGGGACACACCGAGAACCGGGATCTGTGTGTGTGTACACACACACACAGATCCCGGTTCTCTGAGGGGAGAAAAGACTGTATGTTCATACAAAGTATGAACAGCGATCTGTCATCTCCCCTAGTCAGCCCCATCCCCCCTTCAGTTAGAACACAGAGAGGGAACAGTTAACCCCTTGATCACCCCCTAGTGTTTAACCCCTTCCCTGCCAGTGACATTTTTACAGTAATCTGTGCATTTTTATAGCACTGATCGCTGTATAAAATGCCAATGGTCCCAAAAGTGTCAAAAGTGTGTATATATATATCTTTAAAAAAAAAAAAAAGAAGGGGGGGTATTTATTATACCAAAAAGTAGCAAAAATTGTTTTTGTTTCAAAATTGTCGCTCTTTGTTTATAGCACAAAAAATAAAAACCACAGAATTACCACCAAAAGAAAGCTCTATTTGTGGGAAAAAAAGGACGTCAATTTTATTTGGGTACAGCGTCGCACGTCCGCGCAATTGTCAGTTAAACGATGCAGTGCCGAATCACAAAAATGGCCTGGTCATTCAGCAGCCAAATCTTCCGGGGCTGAAGCGGTTAAAGTGTTCCTAAACCACAATAAATTGTGTTTGTGTCTTTCGGAGGTATAGTGGTTAAATTATTTAGATGGACATGCTGGGATAGATAGCTGCACTGTACTGTTCAGTCATTCTCTGCTTTGCTTTAATGGAAGCCCTGAAGTGAACTTGTACTAAAACACTTAACAGATGACCCACCTACTGGTGACAATGATAACATCCTCAGAAATGGTGGCCATCTCCTTTATGGTGAGGTAGCACATCCTGCGCAGTGTGGGCTGAAGAAAAACACAAGACATGGAGGTTAATTAATAAATAAACAGGTCATCAAGGCACCCTTCATTTTTCCTAAACTATAACCTTATCCCAAACTTTTAAGGCTCAGGTTTTTCCTTCAAGCATTCCATGAAGGTAAGAAACCTTCTGTGTGCAGCAGCCCCCCACAGCGCCCCCCTAATACTCGCCCAAGCTCCCTCTCGATCCAGCCATGTGCACGAGAGCGGAGCTTCTCCCAGGTCTCTCATTCCTCATTGGCTGGGACAGCAGCGGGAGCCATTGGCTCCTGCTACTGTCAATCACTGCCAGTGAGCCAATGAGGAGAAAGTGGAGGTGGGTCTTTGTGTTTCTTATGGATGCATAGAGCAGGGCTTGGGAGTGAGCATGCACCAGTGTGCCCAGAGCAAGCGGCTTGCTATTGGGGGCACTGGCTGAAAGAGGAGCGCTGGCGGGGGACCTGCTCTGTGCAAAACCATTACACAGAGCAGGTAAGTATGACATTTTTTTTTTTTATTAAATGAACCTTTAATGTCACTTTAAATCTTTGTTGTCACTGAAAAGCTGGAGCAGCCAAGGGTGTTTATATGACAGAAATATGCACCCCGTTGCATTTGGTGGGCACCAGTGGCCAAACACAACCCATTCAACTGAATAAGGCCGCACTGCAACCGCCCCATAAGCACGTGCAATGCATGCGCTTGCGGCGTGGGGGGGGGTTTGCACTTGAGTGGGTTAAAACAGAAGGTGAGGAGGCAACATATTGCCTCCTCACTGCCTGTCAAGTGCCTCTGAAAAGGAATCCAAGCTTGGATCGCTTTTCAGGGGAGCAGCAGTCCTTGCCACTAGCATAAACATGGCCAAACAGCCCTCCAAAGAAATCAGTGCAAAGCACAAAAGAGCCTTCATAGAACAGAAGAATTCACATGTCTAAATCCATCAACTGTACAATCAGAACTGCTGATTTAGAGGACAGATGCAGACACGGCTCTCCTCAATGAGCTCTGCAGTGTGTAATTTCAGCTCTCCGACCCGTTTTCTGAACTCTTTACAAACTCAGCAGTTCGAATGGCTGTAGAGGAGAGAATACTGCAGATAAACAGGTACAACTCACATAGGAGGATTTGTTTCATCTCTGTGTATTACCTAAGGCCAGTCACTTCACTGGGTATATAGAAGGGTTTAAATAAACCAGCCAAAAAGGAATTATTTTGTTATCACCTGAGAAGGTGCCTAGTGTGGGGGGGGTGACACTTACGTCATTAGACTGGAACAGCTTGGTCATAGCGAAGAAGGCTTCTGTTGCTTCTGTAGCACCCATGTGCTCACCCTACAGAGGAAGGATACAAAAAAAAAAAAAAAAAAAAAAAAAAAAAAAGGGGAAAACCTGAATCCATAATCCCAGCTTACTCCAAACCTAAATGGACTGAAAAATGATGACGTTTGTCTTACCTGGTTTATCAGGTACAGTATCTTGGTCAGGATGTGAGCACATTTTCGGGGGTTGATTGGAGTCTCGTTAAACAAACGAGCCTAAGAAATGAACAAAGTGCAAGAGGTGTGAGAAGGAGAGACTACAAACCCACCGCACTGGGCAGAGAACGCAGATAATAAAATCTCAATGGATCATCACCACTTACTGACCACACAACATAGTTTAATGCTACAGTACAGGTCGGCTGCGCAGAAACACACATATACATTAGGGTTGTCCCGATACCGAGCATTTGCCCGAGTACTTGTACTCGGGCAAATGCTCCCGATGCTTCACCAGATACCTGGACAGTCAGCAGTGATTAGTGAGTAGGGGAGTTACAAGCTTCTCCCCCAGCGGCTTTCAGCTGCTTTAGTGAAATTTATACAGCGGTGATCGGTGCTTGTAACTCCCCCACCGATCACCGCTGACTGTCACTGCATCCTCCTCCATGCCGTTCTGCTGTCCCCCTTTGTTCTTCCTCCATGCCCCCTCCGTTCTGCTGTCTCCCTCCGTTCTTCCTCCATGCCCCCTCCGTTCTGATGTCCCCTCTGTTCTTCCTCCATGCCCCCTCCGTTCTGCTGTCCCCTCTGTTCTTCCTCCATGCCCCCTCTGTTCTGCTGTCCCCCTCTGTTCTTCCTCCATGCCCCCTCTGTTCTGCTGTCCCCTCTGTTCTTCCTCCATGCCCCCTCTGTTCTGCTGTCCCCCTCTGTTCTTCCTCCATGCCCCCTCTGTTCTGCTGTCCCCTCTGTTCTTCCTCCATGCCCCCTCCGTTCTGCTGTCCCCTTCTGTTCTTCCTCCATGCCCCCTCTGTTCTGCTGTCCCCTCTGTTCTTCCTCCATGCCCCCTCTGTTCTGTTGTCCCCTCTGTTCTGCTGCTGTCCCCCTCCATGTACTCTTCCTTTACTGTATGGACAGAGTCAGCTGACTCTGTCCATTCACATAACTGAAACATTGTAATCTCCTGTGATTACGATGTGTCAGTTTATGAATGGAGAGGAGCCGCTGTCTTCTCTCCATTCATTCTCAGTGCAGAGAAAGGAACTGGGGAATCTCTATCCTCTGTCTCTTTCTCTGTCTTAAGGGGGAGATTTCAGGGGTCTGTTAAGACCCCTAATATCTCACAAAGCCCCCCAACAAGTATTGCAATAAATAATAGAAAAAAAAATAAATTGTAAAAATTAAAATAAAAAAAACAGACACCATCCACCCCCTCCCTCCCTAAAAAAAAAAAAAAAAAAAAAAAAAAAAACACACTGTCACGTGACATTAAAGGATCGGTAATCGGTAGGTACTTGAAAAAAAAAAGTATCGGTACTTGTACTCGGTCTTAAAAAAGTGGTATCGGGACAAATTATATATATATATCACACAATTTTGGGTAGGGGGGGTGCTTGTGATTGCGCCAGCCCTCCAGGCTGTGCTGTCACTGGCTCCAGCACATGCCGATCACTGGTTCCCAGCCAATGAAACCTGTTATTGCAGGAAAGGAAATTGCATCATCGATAGCTTGCTTTAGACCCCTTTCACACGGAGGCTCTTTACAGGCACTATAGCGCCTGTAAAGAGCCTCTCCAGTGTGAAAGCCCGAGTGCTTTCACACTGGAGCGGTGCGCTGGTAGGACGCTAAAAAAAGTCCTGCAAGCAGCATCTTTGGAGCGTTGTATACACCACTCCTGCCCATTGAACTGAATGGGCACCGCTGCCGAACCACCAGCAAAGCTGCAGAGACGCTTTGCGGGTTGTTTTAACCATTTTTTGGCCGCTAGCAGGGGTTAACACCACCCCGCTAGCGGCCGAAACCCCCCCCCCGCACGCAAAAACAACGGTAAACAGCCGCTAAAAATAGCGGCGCTTTACCGCCGACGCCCCAGTGTGAAAGGGGCCTTAGAGAAAACAATTGTCTTGTGCATGTAAAGCTTACCTCCTGGAGGACTGCGCTCTTTTCAAGGTGCTGGAAAGGATTGGAGCCACCACCTGAAATCACAAAGGAAACCAATTTAAAAAGGGCATGTCAGGGCAAAACAACAAACATTCTGTACACATCTCATATTTTATGGGCACAAGTCCAGAAAAATATAAAGCTGAGTGAAGATGAAAAAGGAAGTACATGTAAATTTTTAAGATACTAAAGTAAAACAAAATGAAAAATGATGTAAATTAATATGCAAGAAAAAAAAAAAAAAAAAAAAAAAAACATATAAGCTGAAAACGTCTTACAGACCCCTCCCCCATGTTATAAAGAAGAGGAGGCGGAGAGGTGCTCTGTAGTCCTAACATCCTTCCTATTCTAGGGTGACAGCGCTGCTTCTTCACAGATACAATACAGTGAGTGGGCGTGGTCACCCCAGGACAGGAAGTGCATGCAATCCAGCCATTGTGTCTTTTTTTTTTTGTAGTTTTGAATAGAGTAGGGAAGGGATACAATTAGAACCAGTAAATGGATTCTAAACAAACATTCACATAGACAGGAAGAGGGGGGGAAAATCTTTCAAATGTTGACGTCCACCCATCAAGGAATTTTCATATTTAAAGTCATTAGCATGTTGATGGGGGGGGGAGATATAAACAGGGTTTAAATTCAGCTTTAACCCCTTGCTTCCCAGCCTATAGCCCAGGGGTAGGCAACCTGGGCCCTCCAGCTGTGGTGAAACTCCAAATCCCATCATGCCTCTGCCTCTAGGAGTCATGCCTGTGATTGTCGGTGTCTTGCAATGTCTCATGGGACTTGTAGTTTCAAAAGAGCTGGAGGGCCGAGGTTGCCTACCCCTGCTATAGCCAAACGACACTGGGGCCGGCCTCTTGTCGATCCGGGTGGACATCATCGGGATGATCACAGTACCGACCCGCTGCTGGTACTATATGACCGCAGCAACCAATCACAGCAGGTCACATGACAGTTGTAAGCAATGGATGGCTTCCTTTCATACAATCCATTGTGTACAATTGTGTTGCTAGCTGTGATTGATCACATGGTACAGACTGGGCCAATCACAACAAAACAAACTGAATGAAACAGATTTAATTTAGTAAAATTCTTGCATGTAGCAATAAAGTTCATTGCTATAATAAAAAAAAAAAAAAAAAAAAAAAAAAAAGATTCTGATCACCTACCCATAGTACGATGTTACTATGGTAACATTATATTGCTCTAGTCAAAGTGTGTTAAAAAAAAATAAATAAAAATATACATTTTTTTTGTATTGTCACCAATCAGTGTCCCTTATCGCCACCCACACCTGTTATCTGATAACGCTGTACTGCACTAGTGACAGTATGTAAAAAAATAAAAAATAACTTCTTCATTTTCCAAAAAATGATGACACAACTTCAAAAAAACTCGCCATGCCTCTTACTAAATACCTTGGACTGTCTACTTTCCAAACAGGGGTCATTTGGGGGATATTTGTCCTATCCTGACATTTTGGGGCCTCAAGAAATGACAAAGTACATCAGGACTGATCAATTTTCAGATCTATACCATAGTTTGTGGACTCTATAACTTTCCTACAGACTAAATAATATACACGTTTCGGGTTATTTTCACCAAAGAAATGTAGAATACATTTTGGCCTAAATTTAGGAAGAAAGATTATTTATTTGCAAAATGTTACAAGAGAAACAAAGAAGAACATGGGTTTTTTTATTTATTTTTTTTTTATTTAGCAAAAAATAAAAAACCCCAGTGGTGATTAAATGCCTCCAAAAGAAAGCTTTATTTGTGGGAAAAAAAAAAAAAAAAAAAAAAAAGATAAAAATTTCAAATGGGTGCAGTGTTGCATGACCGCGCAACTGTCAAAGTGCGACAGCGCTGAAAGCTGAAAACTGGCCTGGGCAGGAAGGGGGTAAAGGTGCCCAGTATTGAAGGGGTTAAAGCGGTTGTATACCCTTTTTTTTTTTTTTTTTTTTTTTGCATTTTTACCTACAGGTAAAATGAAAATCTCCTAAACCTGTAAGGTTTGGGAGATATTCACTTTGAATGCAGCCGCCGACGTCAGCGGCGCATGCGCTGTGAAGGTCCGGCAGAGGCTTCCGGACCTTGCCGGAAAGAAGTCTCCCATGCGCATGCACGGGAGTGACGACATCGCTGCCTCGGCCAATCACCGGAGCCGCGAACCCGGAAGACACGCCAGAGAGGAAACGTCAGCTCCCTCTGCGTGGATTGGGAACAGCTGCCGACACCTCGTTCTAAGGTGAGTATTTCATAATGAGCTAGTATGCGTACATACTAGCTCATTATGCCTTTTGCCTTACAGGTCTAAAAAAATTTTAAAAATTTGTGCGGGTATACAACCACTTTAAATGAAGGGGAGACCTCCACAGTCAACTAATACTCATTAAAGGGGTTGTAAAGGTTCGTGTTTTTTCACCTTAATGCATAATATCCATTAAGGTGAAAAAACACCTAGCAGTGACCGCCCCCCCCCCCCGTTTTACTTACCTGAACCCTCAAACTTGTCCCACGGGGATGCGCTATCTCTCTGCCCGGGGTTCTCGGCTCTTGATTGGATAAATTGATAGCAGCGCAGCCATTGGCTCCCGCTGCTGTCAATCAAATCCAATGATGCGGGCGCCGGGGCCGAGTTTTGCATGCGGCCTCTATGGATGCCAAGTACTGTACTCGGGTCTGCGCCCGCAAGTTAACCCCTCTCCCGAGGAGAGCTCTTCTCCCGTGGGGGTTATCTGACGCGGGGAGGAGCCGCGAGGGATCCCAGAAGACGAGGTTCAGGGCCACTCTGTGCAAAACAAGCTGCACAGTAGAGGGAAGTATGATATGTTTGTTATTTAAAAAAAAAAAAACCCGAACCTTTAGTGTCACTTTAAGGCCTGGCTCACACCTATGCACTTTTTAGTGCGTTTTCAGTTTTGCAGAAACACACTACAGTCCATTTAACATGGTTTCCTATGGGCGTAGTTCACATCTGTGCATTTTATGGAAAGGGCCAGGGACTTTTTTTTCTGTTTTTTGGCTCCAAAGACGTCAATGGATAAAAATAGTGTACTGAAAAATGCAAAATGGGGGGGGGGCAGGGAGTTCAGCAATCCAGGTGTCACCCCGTATCTCAGCAGCATGGCCAGCATGTGTGAGCCAGAACTGACCAGAAATTCTAAACTTCACTCACATTATACAGATCACCGCTTTGAATCTTAATATATTTGGCAGTTTGTCCCGAGCTTTCATTAAGGCTAGGTTCACACTGCTGCAGTGCGAATTTAGCGCGATTTTGATCCAATTGCGTTGCAAATTTGCATTGCGAATTCTTTGTGTGTTCTTGCGATTCTACTGCAAATTTTGCAATCTATGGAGCTGAATTCGCATTGCACACGGATCAAACTCGGACAGGACCCTTTTTTTATGCAGGTTAAATTCGCAACGCATTGATGTGAACAGCACTCATGGAAAACAATGTTATTAAAATGACTTGCGAATTTGAGCGATCGCAGCGGCTCAAATTCGCAATAAAATTCGCAGCAGTGTGAACCTAGCCTAAAGTCCAACTGAATTTTCAGGTTAAAATCCACTAAATACATTCCAGGTGCATCAACGGGCGTGCCAAGGTTACAGTTGGTTTTCTTTAGGCGCCGTTCACACCTGGGCGTTTTTGGGCATTTTTTCTGCTGTAAGCCTCAGCTCTAAAAACGCCCAACAAGACAAATCCTATTCATTTCAATGGCCCCTGTTCACATCTAAGCGTTTTGTCATCTGAAGCAAACCGCCTGAAGCTCAAAAAAGTACAGGAGCTTCTTTTTTGGCAGATTACAGGCGTTTTTTTCTTTTTACATTGGTGACCTTTTGACCTGTACAAAATCGCAACAAAAAGTGCCTTAGAGAGTAAGCAAAGCCTAAGAAGAAAAAAAAAAAAAAAAAAGAACCTGTCCCCTGCCAGCATGCTGCAGAGAAGGACCTTTACTCTCTGTGTGGAAGCAGAGATCTCTCTGCCGAGGTCTGACACTGCAGAGTCACACCTATAGCTCTCTAACCAGTAAATCTCATGCTTCCTGATGAGATTTATGTAAATCTTTTTTTAAAAAACAAAAATAAACATTTCATACTTACCTCCTCTGTACAGTTAGTTTTGCACAGAGCGGCCCCCGATCCTCCTCTTCTGGGGTCCCTCAGCGGCGCTCCTGGCTCCTCCTCTTCTCGAGTGCCTCATTGGAGA
Organism: Aquarana catesbeiana; assembly: GCF_042186555.1. Classification (NCBI taxonomy): domain Eukaryota; kingdom Metazoa; phylum Chordata; class Amphibia; order Anura; family Ranidae; genus Aquarana; species Aquarana catesbeiana. The sequence continues at coordinate 29,306,727 of NC_133330.1, forward strand.
GCCTCCCTGGGGGCACTCGTGCGGGCTCGCTCCCGTGTCCTGCTGCTGCGTCCATTGACACAGACAGCAGGACTCGGCTCAGCCCCCGGGCTCCCGCGTCATTGGATTTGATTGAAAGTAGCGGGAGCCAATGGCTGCGCTGCCATCAATCTATCCAATCAGGACCCGAGACACCGACTGGAGCGGGTGTGCTCGTCCCCGGAGCAGGAATGATCGGGCTCAGGTAAGTAAAAGGGGGGGGGGGGGGGGGGGGGGGGGGGAGGGGGGGGATCTGGTGCACTACAAGAGGTCTTTCACCTCAATGCATTGAGGTGAAAAAACGCGAGGGTTTACAACCCCTTTAAAGTCGTTTGTTTTTCTAAAAATAACAAACATGTTCTACTTACCTGCTCTGTGTAGTGGTTTTGCACAGAGCAGCCCCGATCCTCCTCTTCTCAGGTTCCCCGCCGGCGCTTGTGGCTCCTCCCTCCTGCCCCCACAGCAAGCAGCTTCCTATAGGGGCTCCCAAACAGGCGTGCTCCCAGTTTGTGGCTCTGTGTGTCCATTCACACACGGAGCTGCGGCTCAGGCCCGCCCCCTCCGTCTCCTGATTGGCTCACTGGCTGTGATTGGCAGCAGTGGGAGCCACAGAGCTCTCTTATTATGGGGGGGAGCTGCAGGTTTTTTTTTACCTGCATAGAATGCATGAGGGTAAGAAACCTTGTGCCTTTATATGTTCAGGTACCCCAAATGCGGTAGGCAGACGTGCATTTTACTGCACACAAGAACGTGTCATAAAATGTGCAAAAAAATAAAAAATAAACACGCAAATCAGAATGCTGAAAAAAGTTCCATGAGGAGCCCATAGCAATCAATGGGCGGTCATGCCAAAAAAATAAACGCATGTTTCAAATACACGAGGTGTGAATGGGGCCTTAAAGTGGTGTAAAGTGTTCCATGTAACCCAGTGAAGTGAGTGGCCTTTAGGTGATACACAGATGAAACAAATCCTCCTACATAAGTTGTTCCCGTTTATCTGCTGCCTCTCTACCTGCATTCAAAGAGCTGATGTAGGAAGCTTGTCTGAGCAGTCAGAAAAAAAAAAAAAAAAAAGGCGGAGAGCTGAGGTTACACTCTGCAGAGCTCAGTGAAGAAAGCGCCGAGTGCTGATTGGAGGGAAGGGGCACACCCCTCTTCACACAGGAGCAGAGGCTGTCAATCACGGGTTGTGTGCTGGAGCACCTTCCCCCAGTCACCATTTTTATCTCTTGGTGTCAGGAAAACTTCTCAGAGGTGACTCATGCTGATAGCAGAAGGAGGAGGCAGCGGACAAAAATGACACTTAGTGCTCCGGATTGAGACAAGCGCACACTATAGAGAGCAGGGATGTGCAATTAACGGACCTTCAGCTGTTGCAGAACTACAAGTCCCATGAGGCATAGCAAGACTCTGACAGCCACAAGCATGACACCCAGAGGCATGATGGGACTTGTAGTTTTGCAACAGCTGGAGGTCCGCTAATTGCATATCCCAGCTATAGAGGGAAATGCTTTGTTCACATTTCAAATCTGAGGTTTACAACCACTTTAAGCTGCGTTCATCAGGCAGTGCCGCCCAACAGGCACAGCCCACTGCAACGCACGCATCTACGGTTCCTGATTTTAAGGGTTACAACAGGCACCTCCTCGCCGTCTGTCAAACGCCCTCTGAAAAGTGATCCCATCACAGATCGCTCTTCAAAGTGCAACACACATGTAAACAAGTCCTTAGGGCTGTCGGGCCTCTGCAAAGAGACCACTGCTTATACACAAGGAATGGGGCCCTCCCTGCAGCATGCTGGCAGAGGACCGGCTTTATGAAATCACCTGTAAGACACAGAACAGAACATTGTGTTGATGTACCTGAATGTATTTATCAGATTTAAAGGACAACTCCAAAGGGGCTTTACACCGATACATAATAATTCAGAGCTACCAGGAAGTGCCATAAATATACATCATATAATAGAGATCACCCAAGGCATGCTGGGAGTTGTAGTCCCACACCCAGCCAATGGCCCAGAGATGGAGTGATGTCCCTGGAAATGGTCACTTCCCCTCCCAGGACACAAATCACCCTCCATGTCCCCCCTGGAGATCACAGATCCATACCACCTGTGCCCAGGCCTGGCACACCTCACCCCCCAGGACTCAGGAACTGACCCTCCCCTCCCCCCCCCTGGCACACATCCTCCTAGGGCCACAGCCAGGAATGTTCTGGGCCAGCCCTCCCAACAGCGCTCTCACCGGACTCCTCGTCCTTCTTATCGAACTTCTTCAGCATCTCCGACCCCGGCTACAGACAACTCGGCCACTTCCTGCCAGCCTGTCACCGGGACACGTCACTCCTGACAACATAGGCCGCGCATGCGCGACGTTAATGGAGGGAGGGTTCCCGCACATGCGCTCTGAGTCGGCGCTGCCAGGCATGCGCGTTGGAGCCGTGCTGTTGACTGCAACAATTGTGCAATTCTTCCGAGTTATGTGTGCACCGTGCGCCCTCTGGAGGCCGATCTCTAAACTGTACGGCAAGCTCAGCATCCACGGCTGGCAGTAAGCATGACTTGAAAAAAAAAGATGTTGGCAATATCGTTTTCTTTCTTTCTTTGCACTCCTCTCTTCTCGTTTTCTTTTCCTTTCCCTTTCCTTTCCTCTTCCTTTCCTTTAATGTTCCTTTCCACTTCCTTTCTATTCCTTTCCTCTTTTTTTCATTTTCCTTTCCTCTTCCTTTCCTTTCTGCTTTCCTTCATTTCCCTTTCCCCTTTACTTTCCTTTTTCATTCCCTTTCCTTTAATTTCGGTACATTTTCATTTCCTTTCTCCGTTTCCTTTCCTTTCACATTTCCTTTCCTTTAACTTTCCTTTTCCCTTTTTTCCCTCTTCCTTTCCTTTCACATTTTCTTTGCCTTAATTTTCCTTTTCTTTCCTTTACTCTCCTTTCCCTTTTCTTTTCCTCTTCCTTTCCTTTCACATTTCATTTCCTTCCTCATCTTTTCATTTTCCTTTCCTCTTTCTTTTTCTTTTTTCCTTTCCTTTCTCTTTCCCCTTTCCTTCCTTTCCCTTTCACCTTCCTTTCCTTTTACATTTAATTTCCTTTCCTCTTTCTTCCCTTTCTTCTTCCTTTCCTTTTATTTACCTTTCCCTTTCCGCTTTATTTCCTTTTCTACTTACCTTCCTTTTCCTTTCCTCTTCATTTCCTCTTCATTTCACGTTTTATTTCCTTTCCTCTTCTTTTCTTTTTCATTTCCTCTTCTTTTCTTTTTCCTTTCCTCTTCCTTCATTTTTTCCTTTCCTTTTATTTTCCTTTCCCTTTCCGCTTTCCTTTCCTTTTTCACCTACCTTCCTTTTCCTTTCCCTTTCCTTTATTTTTTCTTTCCTCTTTTTTTGACTTTTCTTTCCATTACCATTCCTTTTTACCTTTCCTTTTCTTTTTCTTTTATTTGCCTTATCGCTTGCCTTTCTTTTCCTTTCCATTTCTTTCCTTCCTTTTCCTTCCCTCTTCCTTTCCTTGTCCACTTACCTTCCTGTTCCCTTCCTCTTCTTTTCCTTTCGCATTTCATTTCCTTTCCTCTTCCTTTCTTTTTATTTTCTTTTCCTTTCCTTTTTTCCTTTCTTTTTATTTTCCTTTCTTTTTCCGCTTCCTTTCCTTTCCTCTTACCTTCCTTTTCCTTACCTCTTCCTTTTCTTTCACATTTCATTTCCTTTCCTTTCATTTTCCTTTCATCTTCCTTTCCCTTTCCTTTCATTTTCCTTTTCTTTCCTCTTCTTTTCATTTTCCTTTTCTAATCCTTTCCTTTTCTTTCCCTTTCCTTTCCCTTATCACCTTCCTTCCTTTCCTTTCCTCTCCATTCCTTTACAGTCCTCTCCTTTCCTTTCCCTTTTTCTTTCAGCTTTCCTTCCTTTTCCTTTCCTCTTCCTCCCCTTTTCCACTTTCCTTTTCCTTCCCCAGTCTTTCTTTTCCCTTCTCTCCCCATTCTGTTCCTTTCCTTAGCTTTCCTCTTTCTTTTTGCTTATCCTTTCAGTGGGGTCACAGATGTGACATCTCCTCAGGAAAAAATTACCTGCCACAAAGACAGTTTTTTTGCAGCCATATGACTTACTTCGAGGTGTCCATACCTGTTCCAGGTTAATTAATCTTCTCTTATTTCTGAACCACTAATCCTGAACAAGTATGGAATACATGACAATCGGAATGAAAGCCAGGCTACTAGCATATGCAGAACAGGAGGAGGACATTAGTGGCAGCCTCCGAGTTTATCCCAGAAAACTTTTCTTTTAAAGAACTCCAGGAAGTTAAAAATGTATGTAAGCCCAAAAGAAAAATGTAATACATAAAAATGGATTGTAACAATGTATTTCAGCTTACGAGTCCTTAGATTTGGTGGCTGCATTTGTTTTCTTTTTCCTGACTTTTTTCCCTTTATTTTCACCTGGAGATCCTGTCAATAACATACTTCCTGTCCCTGGATGACTACGCTCCTTCACTCTACTGTCTGCCCGTTTTGCCACTTTAAACCTGAGCTCTGGGATAAACAAATATTAAGTATAAGTATTAAACTATAAGAGTTGTGTATTCTCCCTTGAATCTTGGTGTGATTTGTGTATTTATTCCAGATCTGTGCAGTCATCCAGTGTGGGACTTTGGCTTTCTTTAATAAAGACCGCTCACTGCTGCTCTCTCTCTTTGTGCAGGGTGACTGGTCGTGTCTCCGCCCCCTCCTGTAGTTTCCTATAGGCAGCCTGTAGTGGGTGGAGCCTGCTGGGCCCCTCCCACAGCTCTGCTCTCTCTCTCCTTGTGCAGGGTGACTGGTCGTGTCTCCGCCCCCTACTGTAGTTTCCTATAGGCAGCCTGTAGTGGGTGGAGCCTGCTGGGCCCCTCCCACAGCTCTGCTCTCTCTCTTTGTGCAGGGTGACTGGTCGTGTCTCCACCCCCCTCCTGTAGTTTTCTACAGGCCGCTTGTACTGGGTGGAGCCTGCTGGGCACCTCCCACAGCTCTGCTTACTGTACAGACTATGTACAGCACATTGATGGTGTCATTGCTACTTTTACAAGGTAATATCTGGGTTTGCAAAGGCATTTGGTGTGTACAAAGTGGATTTATATCCTTTTTAGGTTTTGAACAATATATTTACTTAAAAAGTCTTTATGACCGGAGGTCAGTTTTTTTTTTCGTTAAGTTCCACTTTAAAGCTGAACTCTGGGATTAGCAAATATTGTATAACTTTAAGGGTTATGTATTCTTTTTGAATCTTAATGTGATTTGTGTATTTATTCCAGATCTGTGCAGTAATCCAGTGTGAGACTTCCTGTAATAAAGACCGCTCACTGCTGCTCTCTCTCCTTGTGCAGGGTGACTGGTCTTGTCTCCGCCCCTCATGTAGTTTTCTGCAGGTAGCCTGTAGTGGGTGAAGCCTACTGGCCCCTCCCACAGCTCTGCTCTCTCTGCTTGTGCAGGGTGACTGAACTTGTCTCCGCCCCCACCTGTAGTTTTCTATAGGCAGCCTGTAGTGGGTGGAGCATGCTGGGCCCCTCCCACAGCTCTGCGCTCTCTCCTTGTGCAGGGTGACTGGTCTAGTCTCCGCCCACCCTGTAGTTTTTTATAGGAAGCCTGTAGTGGGTGGAGCCTGCTGGGCCCCTCACAAAGCTCTGCTCTTTTATAAGCAGTTTTTCTTTTGGGATAAAGGTTTTACATAAATAAACAAAAGATGATCATTGAAAGCACCCCTGTCAGTGGTAAATGTTTTTTTTTTTTTTTTTTCAAAAATTTCCCATATTTTGTAGACGCGATAACTTTTGCGCAAACTAATCAATATACGCTTATTGGGATTTTTTTTTACCAAAAATATGTAGCAGAATACACATTGGCCTAAATTGATGAAGAAATTTATTTTTATTTATTTTTTTTTTTATTGTGAATGTTTTTTAGCAGAAAGTAAAAAATATATATATATTTTTTTCAAAATTGTCTTTTTTTAGATATATATAAAAAAAAAAAAAAGAAAGAAAGCTCTATTTGTGGTAAAAAAAAAAGGACATAAATTTTATTTGGGTTCAGCGTTGCACGACTGCGCAATTGTCAGTTAAAGCGACGCAGTGCCGTATCGCAAAAAAAAAAAAAGGCCTAGTCAGTTAAGGGGGTAAATCCTTCTGGTCCTTAAATGGTTCAAATAAATATATGAAAGGGCTGAATAAAAAGAAAATTCAAGTGACAGTGTAAAAAAAAATAAAAAAATAAAAATAAATAATGCATGCAAACAGTGATGGTCCCACACATGTGAGGTATCACTGCGAAGGTCATGAAGAGGGGTAAAATCTCCCGGGGCTGAAGTGGTTAAAAAAAGAAAACAAATGCAGCCAACACATCTAGGAATTGGTGAGCCGCAATATAATAAATATTTGCTTTTGGGTTTAATACGGCTTTAAGCTTCCTGCAATTAGATTTATTCCACAGAGAACAGACGGTGTACATACCATAGGGGTGGTCATACTGGAATATCATGTCCAGCGTTGGACTCGTGTGACCGTCCTGATCAGTCCTCGGTCGGTTCACCTGTACACAGGTAGCTGTACTTTGAACATTTGTCATGAGCTGCAGACTTATCTGATTGTCCGACTCAAGAATATCCTTCTCCCAGGGCTGGAACGCCAGCCATTTAAAGGGCCAGGCGGGTCAACATTACTTACTCAGTTCAGAGCTTGTGCACCAGCCGTGTCACAATTCAGCAGGGAATATTCGGAATGTGTTTATATAGAAATACAAATCCAGCCGTGCATCCAGTTTTACCGGTTTATTTAGGGACCAGGACTCTGAATATTCGTTTTCGTTCCGCTCACGCACACCTGAATTATATAGAAAGCAAAGAACATGGGTCATAGTTGGCAACATTGTAAAAAAAAAAATGTGGGACACTTTTGTGGCTGTGGGCGGAGCCGTACAATAATTAGGGGGCGGGGCATTCGTTTGTAGGCATGGTTTAGGAAAAATATACAAGTGCGGCGAAAAATGGGCGTGGTTTACGCAACATAGTGGGCGTGGCTTAAATGTGCGTGGGTCAAGAGGGTGTGGTTAGAGTCTGAGATGAATGAGGGATGGAGAGGGAAAGGGGGAGAGGGGGAGTTGGGGAGAGGGAAATGACAGGACAGCAGCCCCAGATCATACACAATAAAAATATGTGTATTCTAGAAAGTTTAACAATCAGCAGATAAAGATACTCCAAACACCTGGTGTTAGCACTTCAATCATCCCGGCACCATGGTTGTTATGGTGTCAGGATGATTGAAGTGCATTATTTCTATTATTACATTGTAATATAAAATGAAATCATTCAACTCACCATAATACAGAATCAGTGGGATCCCTGAGCGTGTCACCTGCCACATCGCCTGCCACCAGCCGTCCGTCCTTGCATCAGGTGTCCCAGCAGAGTCCGTCCTTGCATCAGGTGCCCCCAGCGGAGCCCCCCTTACATCAGATGTCCCCAGCAGAGCCCCCCTCACACCAGGAGTCCCCGGCGGAGCCCCCCCTCACACCAGGAGTCCCCGGCAGAGCCCCCCCTCACACCAGGAGTCCCCGGCGGAGCCCCCCCTCACACCAGGAGTCCCCGGCGGAGCCCCCCCTCACACCAGGAGTCCCCGGTGGAGCCCCTCCTCACACCAGGAGTCCCCGGCGGAGCCCCCCTCACACCAGGAGTCCCCGGCAGAGCCCCCCTTACACCAGGTGTCCCCGGCGGAGCCCCCCTCACATCAGGAGTCCCCGGCGGAGCCCCCCCTCACACCAGGAGTCCCCGGCGGAGCCCCCCCTCACACCAGGAGTCCCCGGCGGAGCCCCCCCTCACACCAGGAGTCCCCGGCGGAGCCCCCCTCACACCAGGTGTCCCCGGCGGAGCTCCCCCATACATCAGGAGTCCCCGGCGGAGCCCCCCCTCACACCAGGAGTCCCCGGCGGAGCCCCCCCTCACACCAGGAGTCCCCGGCGGAGCCCCCCCTCACACCAGGAGTCCCCAGCGGAGCCCCCCTCACACCAGGAGTCCCCGGCGGAGCCCCCCCACACATCAGGTGTCCCCAGCGGAGCTCCCCCTCACATCAGGTGTCCCTGGCAGAGCCCCCTCTCACATCAGGAGTCCCAAGGGGAGCCCCCCCTCACACCAGAAGTCCCCGGCAGAGCCCTCCTCACATCAGGTGTCCCCGGCGGAGCTCCCCCTCACATCAGGAGTCCCCGGCAGAGCCCCCCCTCACATCAGGAGTCCCCAGCGGAGCTCCCCCTCACATCAGGTGTTCCCGGCAGAGCCCCCCTCACATCAGGAGTCCCCGGCGGAGCCCCCCCTCACATCAGGAGTCCCCGGCGGAGCCCCCCCCCACATCAGAGCTCCCCCTCACATCAGGTGTCCCCGGCAGAGCCCCCCTCACATCAGGTGTCCCCGGCAGAGCCCCCCCCACATCAGGTGTCCCCAGTGGAGCCCCCCCTCACATCAGGTGTCCCCAGTGGAGCCCCCCTCACATTAGGTGTCCCCAGTGGAGCCCCCCCTCACATTAGGTGTCCCCAGTGGAGCCCCCCTTCACATTAGGTGTCCCCAGTGGAGCCCCCCTTGCATCAGGTGTCCCCGGCGGAGCCCCCCCTTGCATCAGGTGTCCCCAGTGGAACCCCCCTCACATTAGGTGTCCCCAGTGGAGCCCCCCTTCCATCAGGTGTCCCCAGTGGAGCCCCCCTTACATTAGATTCCCACAGCGGTGCGCCCCCCCACCTCAGAGGTGTCCTAGTGTAGCGGCCACATGGCTAGAACCCCCGCCCCTTTCCATATCAGACTAACAGCGGGGCGGAGGGTGGGCGGCGACGCAGGAGCCCCGTCTAGCCCCCCCCCAGCCGTCTTCCTGAACTTCTTTAAAATGGCGGCCGGCGGAGACAATGTCTCTGCTGGCCGCGGACCTCTAGCAGCGGCGGCGAAATCGTGAAGAACCGGATTTCTCGGGACATTTACCGGGACACCACAAATTAGTGAATGGTGTCTAACTCCCGGGAATGTCCCAGGAAATCCGGGACAGTTGGCAACTATGATGGGTCCAGGTATGGCACCATATCCATACCTCCCAACATTTTGAGATGGGAATGAGGGACACCTACTAGCAAATGTATGTAGGCATAGGACACGCCCCCTGCCACGCCCCTTAAAGGGGACATAACAAAAAAAAAGGTTAAAGTGGAGTTCCACCCCCCCAAAAAAAAAATGAGTAATGTGCTTAAAAAAAAATTTTAAAAAAATTTGGAGAAAATTTTTTTTTTACTCACCTCTAAATGCCTGTTGCTAGGGGGTCCCTCGTAGTCTGCCTCCTTCGGTGCCTGGGCTCCTGACGTCACTTCCCTCAGCGCAGGAAGCGAGATCGCCTCTCCACCCTCCCTCTTGTCAATCATCTGGGACATGTGACCGGTCCTAGATGATTACGGGGCCGGTGATGGCGCATGTAAAGCCACAGCCGGGCGCCCACAGTTAAAATGCCGGCGCAGCCGAGCGGAGGGGGGGGACGAGCGGGGCTTCATTCCCCCCGCATCGCTGGACCCTGGAATAGATAAGTGTCCGATTAAAAGTCAGCAGCAGCAGTATTTGTAGCTGCTGACTTTTAATTTTTTTTTTTTTTAAATGGGAACCCCACTTTAAGCAAATCCACAAGAGCTTTTTTTTTTTTACCACTAATATTCCTTTATATTGGCTTTTAAAATTGACAAATGCAGCAATTTAGAATTAGGATGAAAGGTTTAGCGCTGGGAAACACTTTTTGAAAGATAAAAAGTGCATTTTATATACAACTATATAGATCAGACCAAAATGAGGGACAAATGAGGAGGAAAGAGGGACAGAGGGACATTGCTCCAAATCAGGGACAGTCCCTCGAAATCAGGGACAGTTGGGAGCTATGCATATCAGGTCTTCATGGCTTTCTTTTATGCCGCCTATACACAATCGGACTTCTCGTCGGAAAAAGATATGACGGCTTTTCCGACGGGATTCCGCTCAAGTTTGTCTTGCATACACACGGTCATGCAAAAGTTCTCTGAAACTTACGACCGTCAAGAACGCGGTGACGTACAACACTTCGACAAGCTGAGAAAATGAAGTTCAATGCTTCTGAGCATGCGTCGAATTGTTTTGGATTTTGCGCGTCGGAATTGGCACAGACGATCGCATTTTCGGATAGGAACTTTTCCCGACCGAAAAATTGAGAACCTGCTCTCAATCTTTTGCTGGCTGGAATTCGGCCAGCAAAAGTCCGATGGAGCGTACACACGGTCGCATTTTACGACGAAAAACTCTCATCTGTCTTTTGCGGGCCGAAATTCTGATCATGTGTACGCGGCATTATAGTTTTGCATGGCTCAGCAAGGGGTCGGAGCCCCTATCAGGTTTTTACTGATATCTGGAGCTCCATTAGAGAGATTTACCCTCACTTCCTGTCCTTCGGACAACTCTCCAAAGGCAACACAGACAGAAATAAAAATTATTTTCTTTAGTAGAGCGTGGAAAGACTGGAACCCCGCATAGCTCCCAACTGTCCCTGATTTCCATGGGACTGTCCCTGATTTGGAGCAATGTCCCTCTGTCCCTCTTTCCCTCCTCATTTGTCCCTCATTTTAGTCTGATCCATATAGTTGTATATAAAATGCACTTTTTATCTTTCAAAAAGTGTTTTCCAGTTCTAAACCTTTCATCTGATTTCTAAATTGGTACATTTGTAAATTCCAAAAGCCATTATTTCAATTTACAAATACCGTACTGGTGACCCCACAATAGGAATAAAACTTTTCGGCTTTAGGGAGTTTAACAAGACACGTGGCCACCCATTAGAAGAAAAGAGGTTTAACCTTAAACTACGTAGAGGGTTCTTTACTGCAAGAACGGCAAGGATGTGGGATTCCCCTCCACAGGCGGTGGTCTCAGCGGGGGGCATCGATAGTTTCAAAAAACGATTAGCTAAGCACCTGAACGACCGCAACATACAGGGATATACAATGTAATACTGACATATAATCACACACATAGGTTGGACCTGATAGACTTGTGTCTTTTTTCAACCTCACCTACTATGTAACTATATCATATAAAGGAAAAAGTAGTGGTAAAAAAAAAGCACTTGTGGGTTTAACTCATCTTGTTATTCTGTACAATTCTCCTTTAAGTGGGCGTGGCAAGGGGTGTGTCCTATGCCTGCATACTTTTGCTGAGAGGTGTCCCTCATTCCCATCTCAAAAAGTTGGGAGGTATGACCCCTGTTTGATTTTTATTTCCCTGTTACAGACATTCTTCTTTTTCTTCCTCTCTCATGAAGCAGAACAGTAAGTGAGCATAAACCTCTTTAAAAGGGTTGTAAAAGTTCCCTCTTTAAAAAAAAAATAACAAACATGTCATACATACCTCCTCCGTGCAGTTGGTTTTGCACAGAGCGGCCCCGATCCTCAACTTCTGGGGCTCCCCCACCGCCGCTCCTGGCTCCTCCTCTTCTCGAGTGCCGCCACGGAGACCCGCTTTCCATGGGGGCACTCTTGCGGGCGCGCTCCCGAGTCCCGCTGCTGCCTTCATTGACACAGACAGCAGGACTCGGCCCCCCCCGCCCCCCGGCTCCCGTGTCACTGGATTTGATTGACAGCAGCGGGAGCCATTGGCTGCCCATCCAATGAGGACCTGAGACAAGCTGGAGCTTGTTCTCGTCGCTGGAAAGATCGGGTTTAATTAAGTAAAAGGGGGTCTGCTGCACTAAATAAGGTTTTTCACCTTAAAGCAGAGTTCCGGACCTTTAGAGCGCATGCGCCGGTGAGGTTACAAGTAGCATCCAGGGTGAATATCTCCTAAACGGCGCACGTTTAGGAGATATTAATTTTACCTACAGGTAAGCCTTATTATAGGCTTACCTGAGGGCACTTTCACACTGAGCGGCGCTTTACCGTCCTTTTAGCGGTGGATAAGCTTTTAACCCCCACTAACGGTCGAAAAAGGGTTAAAAGCGCCCGCAAAGCGCTGATGCAGTGGCACTTTGCCGGCGCTTTGGCGGCACTGGCACTTCTAAAGCGCCTCAAAGAAGCTGCTTGCAGGACTTTTTTTGACATCCCGCCAGCGCACCCTCGGGCTTTCACATTGGAGTGACAGGAGAGGCACTTTGCAGGCGCTATTTTTAGTGCTATCGCGCCTGTAAAGCACCTTAGTGTGAAAGGGGTCTTAAGGTGAAAATCACAAAGCGGGCTTTGTATCGTCAATGGGTGTGCAGTGCTCTGATGTCTAGGGGCAGGTCCCATGAATATCTGACCAATCACAGCCCGTGCCCACAGCAAGGTCCTGCCACTCGCGCCTTGCTAACCGATCACAGTCCGCACCCACAGTAAGGTCCCGCCTCTCGGTGTGTACAAGAGACCCTACAGGGGCATGAGAGGTCGGTGCATGAAGGTGTCTGTTGAAGTGGGAGTAAACTGAATTAGATTTTTACCTACAGGTAATCTTATAACAAAGCTTACCTGCAGGTGAAACAAATATCTCCTAAGCGTGCACCGTTTAAGAGATATTCCAGTGAGCAGCAACCAGTGACGTCACTGGAGCATGCGCTTTGAAGGAACGGCTTACGCATGCCACTCCTTCAGAGCTCTGTGCCGCGGCCGTGACTCCCACGTGCATGCGCACGAGTGACGTCATCGGGGGACTGGCCATTCAAGCGGCCCCAGCCTGCCAACCCGGAAGGAAGACCTGGTGAAGACAGAAGCCTCTGTAGCAGTGACTACGCGCCACTGGAGGGTTTTGTTTCATGGTAGGTCTTTCATAATGTCCTAGTATGCGATACATACTAGGACATTATGCCTTAACCTTGCAGGGGGAAATCTTTTTGTTTTTAAGGTTTACTACCGCTTAAACGTTCACTTCTATGACCTTCAGTGTGCAGGATAGAGGTGGGGGTGGGGGGGTTAACCTTCATAGCCAGTGACTAGCACTGTGTGTGTGTGGGGGGCCTAACAGTATTGACATCAATACACCGATGTCAGTGGATGCAATAAAAACTCCTAGCACTGGTGTCAGTGGATGCAATAATAACCCCCAGCATGGTGTGGGCGGACCCAATATTAACCCCAAGAACTGATGTAAGTGGACGCAATATAACCCCCGGCACTGGTATCAGTGGACACAGTATAACCCCCAGGACTGGTGTTGGTGGACGCAATATTGCCCACCATCACTGGTGTCGGTAGATGCCTCATTAACCCCCAGAACTGGTGTAAGTGGTCATAATAATAACCCCCAACACTGATGTCAGTGGACGCAATATTAACCCCCAGCACTGGTGTCGGTAGATTCCATTTTAACCCCCAGAACTGGTGTAAGTGGATGTAATAATAACCCCTAGCACTGGTATCAGTGGACACAATATTAACCCCCAACACTGGTATCAGTGGATGCAATATTAACCCCCAGCACTGGTGTCAGTGGATGCAATATTAACCCCCAGCACTGGTGTCAGTGGATGCATTATTAACCCCCAGCACTGGTATCAGTGGACGCAATATTAATCCCCAGCACTGGTGTCGGTAGATGCAATATTAACCCCCAGAACTGGTGTAAGTGGACGCAATAATAACCCCCAGCACTGACACCAATGGTGGGGCACAATTCCTACCATAGGCGTGCGCAAGGGTTGTGCCTGGGCACACCTTAATCCTGGGGTTGGCAACCTGTCAATGGTGGGCAGGTGACAAGTAAACCGCAATCCTTTCTTGCCGATCCTCAGAACCTGGACAGGAGAGGTGGCGTGGGTGGAATTTTGTGGAACAGATCTGTATTTTCCTTCTGCAGTAGCTGAAAGTAGGCTTCTCCTTCTCTCCCTTTTGTCAACATTCAGCTGCCACAGGAGGAAAATATAGGGGATTGGTACTAATATATGCCACCCCTCCTTTCCCTGTTCCTCTTCCTTCTGTTACCCTGGTCCCCCATGTGCTCCCTTTCTCCCCCTTCCTCCCATTGTTTCAGGATGGAGAGCGGCGAAAAGGCCGGTAAATATGTCAAACGCATATGGGTTGGAGCTTTGGGGTGCACATCCTAATGCAATAATCTGTGCACACCTATGATTCCTACCAATGATACAAACCTCTCTCTGACACCAAAGATGGGGCATGGTTTACTTCGGCTGATGCTGGGACATTTTCTACTCTGGATAGCCAAAGTCCGGCCCCTCTAAAGTCTGAAGGACAGCAAACTGGCCCTTTGTTTAGAAAGTTTGGAGACCCCTGCCCTAAAGTAAGAGGATTTTGGATAAAGGTCTATCACATGCCCTACATGGTTATGGGTAAATCCTTTCCTAAGAACCCGGCCTATGATGTCCTATTGGGCAGATAACCTGAGCAATGTACTAATCATTCTGGTTGGTTATGCATATTCTCAACAGTAGAAAAGAGAGTTATAGCGAAGGCATGGAGAACCACGACCGTTCCCTTGGCTGAAGTCAGTAGTTCCATAAGTAATGGTCTTTGAGAAAATGATTGCTAGACAAAAGGATACGATAACTACATTTCACAAAATATGATAATCATGGATTGAGTCCTAAATGCCGCCCTCATTTAATGTGGAGTCATTGGTTTTGTAGAGGATGGGGGGGGGGGGGGGGGGGGGGGCTCGTGGGTCGTGAGCCTCACAGTCTATCCCTACACCAGAAGGCACTGACTCCACTCAGAAGGGAAAGATCCGTGGATATTGGATTTGATTACTTTAAAAAGGAAAATGAGGAAAATGTACAAATAGACAGAAACAAACAGTTTAAATAAATCCCTTTTTATTTGTGACAGAAGTACAATGGATGTCATTTAATGTACATAAAATACACCAATTCCCAGGAGTCCCAGTATCATTACAGCATGAATTCTCAGTAATGGAGATACTAAAGTCAACTACACAACGTAATAGAAGAGACCTCACTGAGAGTGAGAAGTGAGATGGTTGGACTGGGTGTAAGAGGGAGGAGCTTCTCCACCGCTGACGGGAAACACTCACAGCTTGGCGGGAACGTTTAATGTGGATTGGTGGATTTATTCCTAAGGGAGGAGCAGGGGATGTCACAGCAGCTGCTTTTTCAGCCAATCAGATGTATACATTGCCTAAATATGCCAAAGGAAGCTTAAAGTGGCTGTAAACCCTCACATATACTCAGTGAAGTGACTGGCCTCAGGTGATACACAGAGATGTAACAAATCCTCCTACCTAAGTTGTACCTGTTTATCTGCAGTCTTCTCTTCTCTACATCTATTCAAAGTACTGAGTTTTTAAAGCTCGTCTGAGAGTTCAGAAAAAAAAAAAGGGGGTGGAGAGCTGAGGTTACAACCTGCAGAGCTCAGTGAGGGGAACTCTGAGAGCTGATTAGAGGGCTCCTTAGTGTTCACAGGAACAGAGCCGAGGCTGTCAATCTGCTGGAGGTCCATCCCCATCACCATTTTTCTCTTGGTGTCAGGAAAACTTGTCAGAAGTGACTCATGAAGATAGCAGAGGAATGAAGCAGCAGACAGAAATGACACTTAGTGCTCTGGATTGAGACAAGTACACACTATAGATGGATATGCTTTGTAGATATTTCATGTCTGAGGTTACAACCACTTTAAAGGTGCCCAAAGGTTGAAGAGGTTGGTCAGACAAATAATTCAAACACCCAATTAAAGCTCATCTCCAGGCTCCCCCCTCATCTCCACCATCATCCCTCTGCCTCACTAGATAACTCCTCAACAGGTATACCTTGTTCCCCTGCTGTGCAAACCTGTAAAAATGTGGCCGGTTACACCATTGGTAAGGTCTGAAAGGTCCATTCTTTGCAGTCGCAGCGAGGAGGCTTCTGCCGATTCGGGAGAGAAGCTATCGATAATTGGATTGGAGTTGACCTTACACCTTTAGAATTTTGTTTGAAAATTTTAATTTTCAGAACGTTCCTTCAATTTTCTAAGAGTTAATTGGGGCAATTTGATAATTGTTAATTGGTTTCAACCAGACCAGCAAAAAAAAAAAAAAAATTGAGGGACAAACATGTTACATTTTTGCCGAATCAGATGGGAACAAACAAATTTATAAATGTTGAATTCACTCTTGACAGGTGCCCATGACCTTGTGAAGGTTAATCCAGAAGTAGAACATTCGCTCTACAAAAAAAATCAAGACATTGATATGGAAGGAAAAGTCGTTCAAAATAAGCCGAGTCCATTAAGGGACCATTGAATAGATGGATGAATGAATTTCATTCTTTCTTGTCTAAATATTCAAATGAAAGTCTATAGTTGTCAAACGGAATGCAGTAGTCGGCATGGATTAGACCAGTTACCCAGCCCACCTAGTGCGTGCAAAGGCTGACCAGTCTCCTTCACAGAAGGTTCTGGGATCCAGCTGTGGGCAACCTGAGTTTAAATAAAGATTAAGAAAACATGGAGGAGCATATCGAAAAAATGAAATGATCTGTCTACATGAGTGAGTGATTTGATACATCTCTATAAAATATCACTTCTGTCTGGAGATGAGCTTTAAATCTCAGCAATTGGCCAAGATTTTCTATCCTGTCCAATCGATTGTTCTCCCTGGGAATGATCACCTGAAAAAAAGCAGAGCAACGCTCCTGTGGTTGTACTGAAGAGGGTGATTTAATGTCAAATTTCCAACAGATTTACATTCAACAATAGGTGTGCTAGTAAAGCACTGAAGCCAAAACAAAAAAGGATAAGACTTTAGACCTGAATTTTCGAGGCAGCACTTTGTCTCTTGTGGTATCCTTGGGGGTTCCCCAGTGTAGTCTAAGAAGTGTGGTGACTTTGAAAAGGCTGGAATTCACATTTCAATGTAAGCTGTGTTCCCCGATTAAACTGAAATTCCAAAGTCAATTTGTTTAATGGTGGCCATACGCGCTTCAATTTTTTTTTATACCGAGGAGATCATTCGTAAAATTATTTTATCATTCATTGAAGCATATATGGCCACCATAAGAAGTGGCTGGAGAGTAAGGATGACACAGATATAGTGTAAGTCCAGTAAATGTTTAATTCATGCAACATAAGGTCAGAAGACAATCCAATGCGTTTCGGGGGCTCAATGGTCCTTCCTCATCAGGGCTTGGATGCTGATAGTAAATAGAAAGAATACTGGACAACAAATTGGAATGTAAAGGGTAGGATTTAGCTTGTTCTGGTCACCAGTCACCTGACCCAAAAAAAGCAAAATCCTATCTTTTTTTCTTTTTGGGCTACAAGACATATCCAACACGTTTTAGGGACTTGCTGGTCCTTCATTAGGGCTTGGCTGATAGTAATGAGGAAGAATACTGGACAACAAATTGTAGAAAAAAAAGAACATTATTTTGCTTTTTTGGGGTTATCTGACTAGTGACCCGAACAAGCTAAATCCTATCCTTTATGTAACAATTTGTTGTCCAGTATTCCTTCCTATTTACTATCAGCATCAAAGCCTTGATGAAGGACCATTGAGTCCCCAAAACATGTTGGATTTGTCTTGTAACCCAACGCTGTATGAAATAAAGATTTACTAAACTCACACTATATCTGTTGCACTCTCTCCACATTTCCTAAACAGAACAGTTATCCAGAACTGAGTTTAAGCCTTGTACCTGAATCATGTAAAACTTCTATGTAACTTTGTTTAAGACACGTGGAGTGAGTCTGAGTGACACAGATATAGTGTAAGTCCATTAAATCTTTGTTTAATGGGATGTTAGCAAAATCCAACGCATTTCAGGGGCTCAACAGTCCTCCTTCATCAGGGCTTGGATGCTAACAGCAATAAGGAAGAATACGGGACAGCAAATTGTTAAATGAAGAATAGCATTTAGCTTCTTCGGGTTACTAGTGAGAGGACCCAAGAAAAGCTAATTGTCCTTTTTTTTTACAATGAGTTGTCCAGTATTCTTCCCATTTACTATCAGCCAAGCCCTGATGAAGGACCATTGATTCCCCGATACGCGTTGGATTTGCCTTGTACCTCAACTCTGCACAAAACAAATATATACTGGACACTATATATGTGGCGCTCTCCTTCTCTCCGCCCTTCTTAAACAGATTTACATTAGAACTTCAAATGGATCAGCTTACGCTCAATTCAGATGTCAATTCTGGTGACTTTTCAAAGTCAGATCAATAGTAAAGCTGGACTTCCTGAACTGATTTTATCTACATCTAGAGGACGTGTGTACAGTATGTGTGTCTGGATTTGCATGTCTCGACTTTTATATGAAAAATAAGCAGCAATTAAATGAACATGAAATGAGCATGTCTGTATAGAAAGTAAACAAAAATTCATGTGTTACTAAGTTTAACAGCAAGAAACCTTTAAAAGCATTTTTTTAAAAATAATCTGCAACTCTTTTACAAGCAATATGCTTGGCTGGAGGTCACAATAGCACCATATTATAGTCCCTGATATATGTTTTAAGAGCATGGCTGACGACCATTTATTTTTTTCAATAAAGCATTATAAAGGAATATACTCTATATTTACATACAAACATGCTCAGCTGGATGCCGTCGGTCCTACTTGTCGGCCCGAGCACCAATAAGAGACTACGGACTGAAATCTTTGTCAAGTGAGAACAGTTTTGCCAATAAAGTAGGCACTGCAGCATGACTATGTGGCTTAGTGATGTCACTGGTTTCTAGAAAACGGATTGGTTGTAAAAATTACAGGTTCTGCAGGGGCTGGCTTTCTGCCTGGGCAGCCCAATGCTAAGATGTAAGCACGATTGTACCAAATTAGGAAGGCTCTTCTAGGGCCAATGCTGTTCTTATTTTCATTCTTGATCACCAGGGACCCCGTTTAGCAGAATATAGCAGTGCTGGGAGGTTCACAAGCATGGAATAAGAGGACTGGCTTTGTCTGTGGCAGAGGAAGTGATGCAGGTGGCAAAACCTGTGCCCGGAGGAAGCTAGAACAGTGTGGAAGAAGCTTGCAGGTACAAGAATGACCTCTCTGGTCTGTGCCACCGTAGAATATTGGTCATGATCATAGCTCCCAACTGTCCCTGATTTGTCCCTCTGTCCCTCGTTCCCCCTCATTTGTCCCTCATTTTGGTCTGATCTATATAGTTGTATATAAAATGCACTTTTTATCTTTCAAAAAGTGTTTCCCAGTGCTAAACCTTTCATCTTATTCCCCTAATTGGTGCATTTGTAAATTTTAAAAGCCAATATAAAGGAATAGTAGTGGTAAAAAAAAAGCTCGTGGATTTAATTAACCTTTTGTTTTGGTTAATTCTCCTTTAAGAGGGTGTGGCAGGGGGGTGTGTCCTATGCCTACATACTTTTGCTAGTAGGTGTCCCTCATTCCCATCTCAAAATGTTGGGAGTTATGGTCATGATTTTATGATGCACCCACAACAGGCAGTGTCTTTTAAGAATCTGAGCTTATTGTCCAAAGTTCTAAACCGAGAGGCATACCTGCACAGCTATTTATTCAGCAATAGCATTTTGGCAAATACATTTGGATGAAATGAAGGTATATAGTCTGGAAGCCTGTATGCAATCTCTTTATAAAACATGGCCAAATGTCAGAAGCATTTGTGCAAGCCAGTGGAAGGTTCCCTGTATTTTTTTTTTTTCAATAGATTAATTCCTAGATTATCAGCTCCATCTAGTGGTCAAATTGCGCTAGTTTTTAAAAAAAAAAATTCATGAAAAAATATACCACATTTTGACCATTAGATGGAGCTGACTGTATAAAAATATACAGTATCTATATACTGTGTATAAACATCTATATACTGTGTATAAATATATATGAAACAATATAGGAATTCTGACATTCAGCCAATGAATGTTATATATATATATATATATATATATATATATAGAGGCTATGTGCTTTGTGACTAAAGGGATTTGCTTTTGAGGTGGAGATTAGAAAGGCTGGGGACCCTTTATGGTTTTGCTATGGGGCCCCGTCATGCAAAGTTATGGGGTCCTGGTCCAAACTTTACTTCTGTGTTATCTATGGATGCCATTTACACATTAAGGAGGAACCTCAACAAGACTGATGCAGAATAGATGCACAATCAATACTGTATTTTAAGGCTGAACTCACACTGGGGCGGCGGGTCCGTTAGCTGTTTAAGCGGCGTTTTTTGGCCGCTAGCGGGGAGCTTTTAACCCCCAAGAAGGGATTAAAAACGCCCGTGTTGCGGCGCTTCGGAGGCCCTGTCGATTGATTCAAATGGGCAGGGGCTGTGTAGGAGCGGTGTATACACCGCTCCTACACTGCCCCCAAAGAGGCCGCTTGCAGGACTTTTTTTCCCGTCCCACAAGTGCGCCGCCCCTGTGTGAAAGCACTCTGGCTTTCACACTGGGGAGGCATGAGAGGCGCTTTTCAGGCGCTTTACAGGCGCTATTGTTAGCGCTTAAACGCCTGAAAACTGCCTGAGTGGGAAAGGGGTCTAAAAGACACAAATTAATGCATCTCTGACTTTAATAATACATCATGAATCCTATTGTTTGAAATGCACATTAAGTGTGTACCTGAATCGGACTCGGTATCAGCCCTTTGTATTTCCAATTGGAGAGGAAAAAGCAACACAAGGACCAATCAGTTGTGCTGCAGTGCAAGAAGCATACTGATAGGAGGAGAGAGCAGAGTGACAGAGAGATGAGCTCATCAGTCTGCTGCATTTCCTTTCACTGTCCAGTCACAGGCTGGGGGAGGGCCAAGACCTGTACATGTTAATTAGCTGCAGCAGAGAAAAATCAGGTCTGTTGTTCAGCCGGATAGTGTACCTTATACCAGGGGCCGGGCGCCGCCCCCTCTCTCCATGCCACCCCCCAATATGCAATGGATAGATTCATGCATATCCATTGCCGCCTCGGCCCCCCCCTATTCATGCGTCCGGCCCCCTTCAGATCACCAACACGAATTACAGCCAGAGGCTCTAATAGGCTTCAAAATAGAGTGGGATCGGGTCACAGAGAGTACCAGGGGCGTCCATTAGGGGTACCCGGGCGTCGCCCTCTCTCTCCATGCCACCCCCCTATATGCAATGGATAGATTTATGCATATCCATTGCCGCCTCGGCCCCCCCTATTCAGGCGTCTGGCCCCTTTCAGATCATCAACACAAATTACAGCCAGAGGCTCTAATAGGCTTCAAAATAGAGTGGGATCGGGTCGCAGAGAGTGCGCTCGGAGCCCACCCAGGTGTGTTACAACAGCAAATAAATATTCACTGTTGCAACACTGATCCTCCTCCCGGCCGATCAGGTAGCAGGTCTGATACCCGTCACCCAATTGGCTGAAAGGACAGGCACTCCTATTGGACACCCCGTCACCCGTTTGGCTGAAAGGACAGGCACTCCTATTGGATGCCTGGGAGGAGGCGGCGGAAGCGAGGAGGAGAAGAGCCAATGCATGGATGCCCGGTCCCCACCGCTCCTCAGATGCCTAGATGGGGTAAGTGCCGGTTGTTTGCCGCCCCCCCCAAAAAACAAAAACCCATAAGCCACCACTGCCTTATACTGTATATATATTATATGTGTATTTAGCTGTTTGCCTGGAGTTCAGCTTTAAAAAGAATGTCAATCGCACAGCAAAAAGCCGCATCTGATGGCCGCTGTGCAGGAGGAGTCAATAAAGGAAACCGATAATGAAGCTAATAGTAAATGTGTCTCAACCAATCAGACACTGATCCTTTCCTTCTCCCTCTGGATCTGTCTTTGTAATTTTCCCTCTTATTGGCATTGCAGACATGATGTGCCCGATGGGCGATAAATAGTATGCTTTGCTCAATATGACCTCTGTAATATCACTTGATAAAAATTCCATTTAGGTAGAAGAAGAGTATAAAATATAGCACCAGTTCTCTGCTACTTTGAAAAATCTATGCACCGTGTAATAGCCATAACAGCCGCCATAATTATATTAACATTACAAAAAAAAAAAAATTACAAAATATTTCCCAGATGTAACAACACAGGAACACAATTCGATTTGGACCGTGCAATTTTTGCAAGTTTTTTTTTTTTTTTTTTTTTTTTTGCAAATGTAGCAAATCTTACAAAAATAATACAATATACATATTTCTTTCCTGGATCTTCTTGTCTTTTAGCTTCCATTTTGCTGTGGTTGATCTGAAAATAAAAAAAGAAGGAAACATTTTGAATATTTGTCAAGCAAGGGCTTGGGCAGGGCTTGAACTGGACAGTACATCGGGAATCAGGAACGGCACCCAGCAATTTATTATGGAATCTGTCTTGCTTGGTTCACACATGTTTGGTGCGAATTTCCCCTATGTTTTCACTGCGAATTTCCTAAGCGGTTCAGCTGCGAATTTAGATGCGGTTCGGATGCAAATTTTTGGAGCCGGCGGCCACCGGGCATCTTTAACACTAGAAGGTTTTTAAGGAGCGGGCCGGGAAGCCGGCCGCCACATCCTTACCAACAGATGACTCATTAGCTGTCAGCGGGGGTTCACCGCTGGCAGCTGAATGTACAAAAAAAAAACCCATTGCCGACAATAAAAAGTCGTGAAACAAACGGCGCGGAGTCCCCCCCCCCCCCCACCCTTAGGTCAGATATGGATTTTGAGGGAAACCCCCACGCCAAATAAAAAAAAAAAATGGCATGCCCCCCCCCCCCCCCAAATCCATACCAGACCCTTATCCAAGCATGCAGCCTGGTAGGCCAGGAAAGGGGGGGGGCAAGTGAAGGGGGGGAAGCGAACGCCCTCCTGAACCAAACCAGGCCACATGCCCTCAACATGGGGGGTACTTTGGGGTGGGGGGGCTCTCTCATCCCTCCCATTTCCTGGCCTGCCAGGCTGCATTCTCGGAAAAGGGTCTGGTATGGATTTGGGGGGAGGGGGGCATGTCATTTTTTATATAATTTTGGCGTGGGGTTCCCATCAAAATCCATATCAGACCTAAGGGTTTTTTTTCAGGGAGGGGGAACCCCATGCCGTTTTTTTAATTTAATTTTCAAAACTGATCTGATGTGCGATTCAGGTGCGTTCCCATAGAAGGATTTGCATCTGAACTGCACCGCAGTGCTAAAAAAAACACACACAGGACTCTTTTCAAATTTGCAGTTTATCGCAGTGCAGCTGTGCAATATGTGAAACAGCTCCATACAAAGCCAGTTTAGATCACATGTCATGAGAATCAGATTCAGTTCAAAACACATCCAAATCACATATGTATGAATTGAGCCTAAGACAAACTTCAAATTAAATATGAATAAAAGAGTGCCAAACACACATCCTAAGAGTCCATAATTCCTTATTGACGATAATACTTTGATAACAAGAAGACAGATGGTAGCCAATGCATTTTGGAGACCAAAATATCCCCCTTCATTAGTGGGTTGCCATGACCATTTTAGTGATTTACAGCATAAATACATGGAATAATACATTTTGTCTACCATCTGGAAAGCAGAAGCTGGGCTTCCTCCAAAAAAATGCTATTCCACTTGTTTAACTAGTTTGTAAAGGTTAATTAAACAGGAGGGGAAGTTGGCAAGAAATGGAGGGAGGCAGGAAATTCGATAACTTAGCCATGTGCTGGAGACTAGAAGAAAAGGTCTATGTTAGGGGTCATGCTCCCTGTGCAACCGACGTTTTGAACATCCAGAGGAACGCATCAGAATTTACCATCGGAAAGTTCATAAGTTAAGTACACCCCTCACATTTTTGTAAATATTTTATTCTTATTTTTCATGTGACAACACTGAAGAAATGACACTTCAATGTAAAGTAGTGAGTGTACAGCTTGTATAACAGTGTAAATTTGCTGTCCCCTCAAAATAACTCAACACACAGCCATTAATGTCTAAACCGCTGGCAACAAAAGTGAGTACACCCCTAAATTCCAGTCCAAATTAGGCCCCATTAGCCATTTTCCCTCCCTGGTGTCATGTGACTCGTTAGTGTTACAAGGTCTCAGGTGTGAATGGGAGCAGGTGTGTTAAATTTGGTGTTATCGCTCTCACTCTCTCATACTGGTCACTGGAAGTTCAACATGGCACCTCATGGCAAAGAGCTACATAGTTACATAGTAGGTGAGGTTGAAAAAGACACAAGTCCATCAAGTCCAACCCATGTGTGTGATTATATGTCAGTATTACATTGTATATCCCTGTATGTTGCTGTCCAGCTCTCTGAGGATATGAAAAAAAGAATTTTTGCTCTACATAAAGATGGCCTAGGCTATAAGAAGATTGCCAAGACCCTGAAACTGAGCTGCCACACAGTGGCCAAGACCATACAGAAGTTTAACAGGACAGGTTCCACTCAGAACAGGCCTCGCCATGGTCGACCAAAGAAGTTGAGTGCACGTGCTCAGCATCATATCCAGAGGTTGTCTTTGGGAAATAGACGTATGAGTGCTTCCAGCATTGCTGCAGAGGTTGAAGGGGTGGGGGGTCAGCCTGTCAGTGCTCAGACCGTACTCACTTTTGTTGCCAGCGGTTTAGACATTAATGGCTGTGTGTTGAGTTATTTTGAGGGGACAGCAAATTTACACTGTTATACAAGCTGTACACTCACTACTTTACATTGTAGCAAAGTGTCATTTCTTCAGTGTTGTCACATGAAAAGATAGAATAAAATATTTACAGAAATGTGAGGGGTGTACTTGCTTTTGTGAGAATATTGCTGTACACTCTGAGACATACATTTAACAAAGTAAAACAATCAGGGTCTTAATAATTTAGCAACGCTCTGAATTGAACTCAAATTAACCACTTCAGCCCCGAAAGGTTTTACCCCCTACCTGACCAGAGCACTTTTTACAATTTGGCACTGCGCTGCTTTAACTGGTAATTGCGCGCTCATACAATGCTGTACCCAAACAAATAGACTTTTCTTTTGGTGCTATTTTATCACCTCTGCGGTTTTTATTTTTTGCGATATAAATGAAAAATGCCCGAAAATTTTGAAAAAAAAAAGATATTTTCTATTTTTGTTATTAAAAAAATACAATAAACTCAATTTTAGTCATACATTTAGGCCAAAAAGCATTCAGCCTCGTGTCGCAGGTAAAAAAAAAATCAATAAGCGTATATTTATTGGTTTGCGCAAAAGTTATAGCGTCTATAAACTAGGGTACATTTTCTGGAATTTACACATTTGCACAGCTTTTAGTTTATGACTGTCTATCTCATTTCTTGAGGTTATAAAAGGGCAGGGCAGTACAACCCCCCCCCCCCCAATGACCCCATTTTGGAAAGTAGACACCCCAAGGAACTTGCTGAGAGGCTTGTTGAGCACATTGAATGTTTTATTTTTTTGTCATAAGTTACTGAAAAATGACAAAAAAAAAAAACAATTTAGACAAAGTTGTCACTAAATGATCTATTGCTCAAACATGCCATGGGCATATGTGAAATTACACCCCAAAATACATTCTGCTACTTCTCCTGAGTATAGG